>NW_019272067.1:612051-616489 GCF_002738345.1 Cucurbita maxima
AAAAAAAAAAAAAAAAAAAAAAAAAAAAAAAAAAAAAAAAAAAAAAAAAAAAAAGAAAAAGAAAAAGAAAAAAAATAATAATAATAATGTAATCAATGCAAAACTGTATCTTATTAGTTCTCATGCATTGAGGCATCAATATTTTCCTATCTGGACTCCGACCAGACTAAGTAAAGCCATTATCTTTTCTTTTCTGTCATTTTACTGGATTGGAATTTTGTTACAGGATGCTTTTTCCTTTTTTTTTTTTTTTCTTTAAATGTAACAGGATGAGTCTTTACTCGTATGGTACTCTGGAAGAGATGAGAAACAGCTTAAATTAAGTTTGGTTTCAAAGATCATTCCTGGTCAGCGTACTGTAAGTTACATACACATCCTTGACTTCTAAGACATTGTTTGGGAAGGAAAAAATCAAACCTAGCTTTAGTTGGAATATAGTTTATAAAACATTAAATAAAACAGTGATCAAAATGCCGGTGTAATATAACATTGAAAAATCCGCATTCAAGGTATCTTTCTCAAAATGTCTTTCAAAGATTTCTCTTCTGGTTTTGTAAACCTTTAGTTTTCCAATTTTAAGAGGCTGTATGCGTGTATTTATTTTTCAGGCAATATTCCAGCAGCATCCACAACCCGAAAAGGAGTATCAGTCATTTTCACTCTTGTATAATGATAGATCATTAGATTTGGTAAGAGATTACAGTGTTATCCCTCAATTTTTATTTTTCTATTTGATTTTGTGATGCCATTTAAACAATATAGTCCTGACAAGTTTGTGACACTGACTCACCACTAATGTTGAAGTTCTCTAGTATCTAGTTGTTCTTTAGCACATGTGCTTGCATTTATATAAGGTCGTTTTATACATGATGATTGAAGAAGTTTTGCAGTTACTCTTAGAAACTAGAATGAAGATTTGACAAACTAATCTCATTGTTGATGGACAGATATGTAAAGACAAGGATGAAGCTGAAGTTTGGTTTGTTGGTCTCAAGGCATTGATCACTCGAGGAAACTACCGCAAGTGGAGAGCTGAATCAAGATGTGAGAGTGTATCATCAGAGAGTCCGCATAATCGCTTGCGAAGGAATTCTCCATCCATTATACCATGTGTCTGTATAATGATAATTATAATTATTTCAATCTTTACTCTTGTTCATTATTTTTAGTATGTAGTTCTAATTCACATTTTTCACTTCTTCTGGTTGACAGGATTCTGGAGATCTTGATGGGGTTCCTTATGAAAATATTGGACAGAACAGACTAGGGAAAGCATTTTCTGAACTGCTATCATACACTGCAGTTTCCAAGTGTACTAACCAACCCAAGTCAATTTCCAATCCTTCTCTATCTTCTCCACTTGTAGATAACTCAAATGGCCGAATTTCTGCATCTGAGGGTTTTCGAGTTAGTTTATCCAGTGCTGTGAGCTCATCAAGTCAAGGTTCATGTCCAGAAGACTTTGATGCCTTAGGAGATGTCTATATTTGGGGAGAAGGTATAAGGGATGGATTGCTGGGTGGCGGTCCAAATAAGGTCGGTAGCCAATGTTCATTAAACTCCAAGCTAGATGCTCTGCTACCCAAGGCATTGGAGTCAACAGTTGTTCTAGATGTTCATGGTATTGCATGTGGTGGTAGACATGCTGTGCTGGTTACCAGACAGGGTGAGATTTTTAGTTGGGGTGAGGAGTCAGGAGGGAGGCTTGGCCATGGTGTGGAAGCGGATGTTTCACATCCAAAAATAATTGATACTCTCAGTGGCATGAATGTTGAATTAGTAGCATGCGGGGAGTACCATACTTGTGCCGTAACACTTTCAGGGGATCTTTATACTTGGGGTGATGGGACTCATAATTATGGCCTACTTGGTCATGGTAGTGAAGTTAGTCATTGGATTCCTCAAAAGGTAAGTGGTCCGATGGAGGAGATTCGCATATCTTATATCTCATGTGGAGCATGGCATACAGCTGTGGTGACGTCATCTGGTCAGTTGTTCACATTTGGGGAGGGTTCTTTCGGAGCCTTGGGTCATGGGGATCATACCACCTCAAATATTCCACGGGAAGTGGAATCTTTGAGGGGGCTTAGAACGATAAGAGTTGCCTGTGGTGTTTGGCACACTGCTGCTGTTGTTGAAGCAATTAATGAACTTTCTGATTCTGGTACTTCAGCTAACCCTTCATTTGGAAAGCTTTACACATGGGGCGATGGAGACAAAGGCCGGCTTGGACATGGAGATAATGAACCTAGATTAGTTCCTGAATGTGTAGCTGCATTGATTGGAGAAAACATATGTCAAGTAGGATGTGGTCATGATCTCACAGTTACTTTAACAACAGCAGGACGGGTATATACAATGGGGAGTACTGCTTATGGCCAGTTAGGAAGTGCTACAGCTGATGGAAATCTTCCTACTAGTGTTGAAGGTGAAATTGCCAATAGTTTTGTTGAAGAGGTTGCCTGTGGTTCTTGTCATGTTGCAGTATTAACCTCCAAAGCTGAGATTTATACTTGGGGAAAAGGCTCAAATGGGCAGTTAGGACATGGAGACAACAATCACAGAAACACACCTACTATTGTAGATGCCCTGAAAGATAAGCAAGTGAAAAATGTTGCATGCGGTTCAAACTTCACTGCTGTTATATGTGTTCATAAGTGGGTATCAAGTGCTGATCATTCTGTATGCTCTGGTTGTCACAACCCATTTGGTTTCAGAAGGAAGCGTCACAACTGTTACAACTGTGGTCTTGTATTCTGCAAATCATGCAGCAGCAAAAAATCTCTGAAAGCATCTTTAGCCCCAAATTTGAATAAGCCATATCGGGTGTGTGACGATTGTTTTAATAAACTAAAGAAGGCCATGGAATCCATTTCTGTTTCACAAAATTCTAGAGCCAGAATCGGAAATGTGCATAATAAATCTAATGGTGTTATGGATAGAGAGACGTGGGTTCCAAAATTGCAAGCAACGCTCTCCAGACTTACATCTTTTGGTGCTGTCAATAATGCTGAAAGCATGCACTCCAGGTATAATATAAAACAATGTTTACAAAGTAGTCTTGTGTTCACCTTCTTAAATGTGAAATCTTAAATTGAGGGCTTGTTATTCTTGAAGATTATCAAAAGTTTCTATTCCTGCTTTCAGATTATTTTCTCGAGCAACATCTCCTGTATTGGGAATGCCAAGCCCGATTCGATCATCTGAAGACATTTTAGAGGATTCTAAGCGTGCAAATGACAGTTTAGCCCAGGAAATCATCAGTTTGAGGGCACAGGTAAAACCTTTTTGTTCTGGATACCATCCATTAATTAATTTGCCAACAATGTCTGGTTGTGACCTTATGATGATATAATTATCCTAAGGTGTGCAAACTATATTGGCATCTTTGACCTGCTTTAGATATGTATAATGTAGTTAACTCCAGGGATATGCTTCGATTATATTTTATTGATCTGCATATCAAGCTTGATAGCTACCTGAGAAGTACAGCTTTGTTCACCATGTTGATCTTATGAACACGGTGGTATTCTATTTTCCAGATATGCACTCAAATGAGCTTTCATTGATCACAAAATTATGGACATTTTCAATAACTTGTACCATCTGTTCATGAGATCAATCAGGTGCATGAGAACTGAAATAAACATTGTATGAGGCCCCAATTGCTAGTATTTATGTTAGCCTGAATATAAATGGGTCAGAAAATTAGTGGGCTGGTCCTGTTTTATTTCATGTTTTCATATCTGTTAGTGGGCCGGGTTGTTAGTTTGGCCTTAGTTTATTTTATATTTAGTCAGGAAATAGCTTGGAAGTAGGAGGCGTCATTTTGTATGTAACTCTGGTTCTTGGGAGAGTACAACACCCTTGACTTGGCAGATTAAATCCATACCGTCGTTTTGGCTGTAGCAAGTGTTTCTGTTTGAATTTTCTTTTAGGGGGATACCTTACATATTGGTATTAGAGCATTCAACTTGGGAAAACTTAGTATGGCACAACAGAAATTAGAGGAACGTTTGGAAACTTTGGATAGAGACATTAGGGAGACGAAGATGGAACTACAAAAGCTTCCGGTATTAGAAAAATCCCTTGAGTGTGTATCTGAGAATGTGAAAAGGATATCGACCCAGATGGAAGACCCAACTTATGCTGGCATCGATTGCTTCTAAGTTGACATGAGGAAGAATTTGATCATCACCTTCTACAATAGTGGACGAACTGAAACCTAAGTTAAAGCATCCTGAGGGGAATGAAGATGAAAAATCAAACACTGGATGACTATGAGGATGTAATTCAGGAACAACATGAAGGAAACTGGCAACACTGAAAAGTTCGAAAGTTGAATTGCCAATTTTTAGTAGAGAAACCTTGATTCCTATTTTTCTTTTTTCTTTTTTTTTTTCTTTTTTTTTTCTTTTTTTTTTTTTTTTTTTTTTTT
>NW_019272067.1:616752-620104 GCF_002738345.1 Cucurbita maxima
TTTTTTTTTTTTTTTTTTTTTTTTTTTTTTTTTTTTTTTTTTTTTTTTTTTTTTTTTTTTTTTTTTTTTTTTTTTTTTTTTTTTGTGTCAGAGGGGTATTTTAAAAATTGACCAGTTGTCAGGAGCAAGAAGTTAACTGCTATGATCCTAAGTTTTGAGGGTGAGGCTTTGTCTTGAAGGATCAACTATTCACGCAATTTCAGTCAACCCAAGAGGGCACCCTGTCACTTGATGCTAAGATGTCATGCAAAGAGGAACCATTGTTGTGTTTAGAAAGGAATTTGAAGAGTTGGCGGCGCCTTACCCCCACAAGAAGTATTAAAGAATGCATTTCTCAATGGACTGGCATTAGTGTTAAGAGTTGAAGGGAGGTGGATGCAGCTTAATAATGTTAAAAAATAAGAGAACTCCTTAACGCATTCTATACAAAGTTCAATATAGCCGTGAACTAAGAATAGTAAGATTATAGCGAAGGACAAAAGTCTAATAAGTCACATATTCAAATATATACTATAACACTTCCTTTCAAGTTGGAGCTTTTATGCTTCAATTACAACTTAGTCAGAGCTGTAATATTGAAGCCAAACTCAATCAAGAGTGGATTTACCCACATTGTATGACATACTGATTGTGCCATAACTTTGTATCTAATTTAGCACTTGGTTATGAGACTAAATCATTAATGTCAAACTCGATCAAGAGTGGATTTACCCACATTATTTTGTATATTGATTGTGTCGGAGCTCTGTATTCTGATTTAGCACTTGATCATGAAACTATGTTTTGTTTCTTGCTCTTCCATGAAACCAAATTACCTTCAACAAAAATGTAATAGCTAGAACTTGATCTTCTGTCTTCTTTCGATCCTACCCAATTGGCATATGAAAAGAACTCGATCTTCATATGACCATGGTCATGCGAGTGATCATTACAAAAAGTAATGAAATATTGAAATTGAAATTGATTTCATTCTTCCTTGTCTCCTTGATTTCATTCTTCCTTTCATAATTGAAATTGATGCATTAGAAATAGGACCGTTGGTATTCTCTCAAAATCAGAGACCAATTGCTTATTCAGCCACACATTGTTTGTGCAAGCCTAATTTGAGTTGGTCTACCCAAGAGAACTGATGGCTATTGTGTTAGCCCCATACACAGTGGCGGCCATATTCTCGGCCGATGGTTTGTTTTTTTGAACAAATCAGAAGGTTATGCCCTTTTTATTATAGCAACAAGAGGTTCAACCCAAATATGAATGATGGGTGTCCAAATTACTTTTCTATGACTTTGAAATCCAGTATCGGCTCTAACAAGAAAACAAGGGCATTGATGCCCTTCACATCAACCACCAGTGGCTCATCTTGTTACTTTGACTGTGCTACCTATCTTGGACATGGTTGCCACGTTAGTCAAATTACCAAAGATCTTCTTGAGGATATAGATGGTGTATCAAAAATTTTGCTACATCAAATCAAGGGAGTCTCCTCTCCAAGGAAAGGCTAGTTTTGTCAAAGACCTCTACACCCATATCCTCCATTTTACATTTTTATCATGATTCGGTTTTGGGGAGACATTCTGGGTTTCTTCGGACCTACAAGCACTTGACTTGTGAGTAGACTAGGTGGGAATAAAATCTGATGTCAAAGAGTATGTTGCGTGATGTTTTGTTTCCCATCAAAATTAGTCATTGGCTGACTTCCCCGCCTTTCTATTCCTGACTTTATATGGGAGGATAGATCAATAGATTTAATTAGGGGTCTTCCACTGTCATTTGGGTTTGATATGGTATTTATGATGGTTGATCGACTCAACAAATTTGAGCATTTTTTTTCAGTTGGTCATCCGTTTATGGTCAGGTTGATTGATGAAGTTTTCGTCATAGAGTTGGTCCGACTCATGTATTCCCTTGCTCATTAGTGTTATATCCAGACAAAAATATTTATCAACCATATTTGGACTGAACTTTTCATGATGCAATGGACCCAACTCTACGTACCACTCAAAATGTATGGGCAAACCCAATGGGTCAATAGGTGTTTGGAAACATATCTTTGTTGTTTCAATGGTGAATGACTTAAGACTTGGAGAAGTTAGGTGAACAGGTTTGAGTACTGGCATAATACCACGTACCATGTATCCATCAACACCACCCCCTTATCACTAGGTGCAAGGTCGACCTCCACCCCCTTTGATATTCTATGGGGCATAGAAAACATCTAATTCCACACTGAAAAAACAAATGTTGGATCACAATGTGGCATTGAGTTCCTTGAAAGGCCTTCTGGTAACAAACGAAGTGATTATGTAAATGCAGGCTAGCAAGAAGTGCAAGGAGGTCGAGTTTGACATTGACGATTGGATTTACCTAAAAATTTACACATACTGAAAGTTAACTTTACCCAAAAAGAAGCAATGAAATGTTGTCAACCTATTTATTTGGCTCGTATCATTTTATAGCACCTGTGGGTAGTGTGGTGTATCTTGACTCTTCCTAATGAGGCAACAATTCATCCGCTTTTCCACATGTCACAGCTCAAGGAGGCCGTGGGGGATCCTTCATTAATCTAACCCTTTACACCAATGCTTACTATGCTTATTGATGAGTTTGAGTGGGCGGTTGAGCCACAAGAAGTGTTGGGCTTATGAAAGAACGTGGATGAAGGAGAATGGGAACTGCTGATTATTTGGAAGTATTTGCTTGAGTCTGAAGCTACGTGGGACCTCATGTCAATGATTCAACATCAGTTTCCGGATTTCTACCATGAGGACAAATATTGGGTGGCTGGTCCTGTTCAGTTGGGGCTTAGCTTATTTTGTATGTAGTCAGGAAGTAGTGTGAAGGAAGGAAGCGTCATTTTGTCAGGACTGTAGTTCTTGGGAGAGCACAGCTCTCTCGAATAAGCTGAATAATATTGTCATTTTGGCTGTTGTAAGTGTTTCTGTTTGAATTTTTTTGTATGGTGATACCTTACACATTGTTGCATAGCATTTCTGTTAAATGTGTTAAGAAGCTCATGTATTGGCAGAGGCATTCAACAAATATGAGTTATAAACCTTCTGTCCATTTGCCTGATTCTCCTCCAGTAAATGGCTGAAACCATGAGCAGTCCCACTTAATGAAGTGAACCTGGCATCGATATTGTATGATAAACGTCTTGATGAAAAAAGGAATTGAGTTACAGTCTAGGTTTAATCCTCCAAGATTTGAAGGCTGTGCTTCATTAGTTCCTCTTTGGAGGGGCCCTTTGATCCCACGTCTCAAGGCTGTTTTTGTTTTGTTTTTTTGTTTTTCTTTGTGTGTGTGTGTGTGTGTGTGTTTAATTCCATACATCGTTTCCCCCCCCCCCCCCCCC
>NW_019272067.1:620249-637100 GCF_002738345.1 Cucurbita maxima
CCCCCCCCCCCCCCCCAAAAAAAAAAGGTCTTCATGAAAAAAGCATGTGAATGATTGAAGACATGGCCCAGGCCCACGTTAATTAACCTTCAGCTGCTTTTAGTTTACTTTTTGAACTCTACTTTGGGTGAACTATTGAGCATTAACTAGAAACTGATTGGTAGGTGCAAGAGCTGACTTGCAAGTCCAAAAATCTTGAAGCTGAACTCGAGAAAACCTCAAAGAAATTGATGGAGGTTACTGCAATAGCTACAGATGAAGCTGACAAATGCAAATCAGCCAAGGAAGTTATTAAATCCTTGGCGACTCAGGTTAGAGTCTTTTTGATTTATGGGTTAGATTTTGTAAGAAAAGTTTCCATTATATTTCATAAACGTTCTTTAATAACTTCATTATATTCACCCCCACTTTTTTACTTAAAACGTCCAATGTCAAATTTATATGGTCAGAAATAGCAAGGAAAACAGCTGTCTTTCAGTCGGCTTCATATTATAATATCATTTTAATTGTTAATGAACTTTACAGCTTATGCCCACATTTCTTGTTTTGACATGCAACTAAGTTGAACTGCATCTCATATTCCAAACAATATATAAATTATGTACCTTTCTAAGCTTCACATGTCATACGTAAATGGATTCTTTCTTCAATTAGGAACCAATAATTTTTTCTGTCAATTAAGCGTAATAAAAGGTAAGAGAGTTAGGTATTCTTAGAGGAAAAATAAATTGTGTGTTATTGACTAAGTTGCCTCTGTCTGTTTCAAAAGAAAGATCTGGGCTCTTGCCATAGCACAATGCTGTCTGTCTGTGTGCGTGTGTTCAAATGGGTAGTTAAAATATTGAATTGATGTTGTGGTTGTTTGATTCTTTAATTTTTTTTAATTTCTGAAATTTTGAAACTGAAAGAGAAATTACTTTGACATTTGAAGGTGCTGGGTATGAATTCTCTTGATATTTCCACTGCATTTCACTCATCGAATTCAAATATAGTTGTTTCTACTATGGTTTTTATTGAAAGAGTAAATTGTATTACTCTCCTTTCTTGTTATTCATTAGAGAAGTATATAGCTCTATTTATAATAAAGAAAACTAACTATTCTACAGGGAATAGAAAACAATATATAAAAGAAAGCTAACTAATCCTTGAAGGAGTGAGAAACAATACAGAAAAGGAAACAAAAAATAGGCTAATTTCATTACTAAATGAGATTAAGGAATTTATCATTCATTCCCAACTTGAATACTATCCTATAAAAAAATAAGTTGCAGAGTTCTTTTGTTAGCACGTCTACCAATTGTAGCCACGGGGGTACATAACTCATGCATATTTTTCACTTCTCTAACTTTTCCTTATAAAATGCTAAGCGATTTCAATATGCTTTGTCTTATCATGTTGAATAGGATTATGAGCGATGTTTATGGTTGATTTGGTGTCATAGTACAACTTTACCCCAGTCTTCTCCTTTAATATGTAAATTATCAAGGATTATCTTCAACCATAAGAACCATAAGAGTTCAAATCGTCCATGTGCAATAGCTTAGAATTTAGCCATATGCCGTCTGTACATGTTTTTCCTTCAATTGTCACTTTAACCGACTTGTCTCTACTCTAGGTCAAGTCCAAAGGCTCAACCTTACCTCTACTCTAGGCCAACGTCCTTCAAATGCAGCATCTCATCTCATTATTTAGATTCTCATCTATCCGGAACTTCACCAAAATATGTTCGGATCCTTCGTTAAGTCAAAATGACCCTAAAATGCCCAAAGGGAGCTTACTAGGTGATTTAAGTACTTACTGAGATATTAGGACAATATTATACTTACTAAAGCATAATTATATAAATCAAAACTTATCGAGCCATTATAATGCTTATGAAGACATACCAATTTAGTACAGTGCTAGCCAATATCTCTCAAGTTCCATAAGTGCTTCATAGCCGACAACTCTCAAGTTCCATAAATGCTTCATGATGCCATTTCGAGCTTCAGAATTTAATCAGTTGTCATAACTCGCTCAAATACGCTTATTAAGAACTGATCCATGAGTCAACCTTATATTCGGGACCTCTTGAACATCCATCCATCCCGACACTATTGAGGCATGCCAAGTTATTTATGCATACTGTGTCTGAGTTCAGCTCTATAGTTCAACCTTTGACTCTTGAGGTTGGCACCTATTAAGCTTGTCTCTAACACCCTTGATGGCACGAACCCTCCTATATTTTATCCTTTGACTCTTGAGGTTGGCACCTATTAAGCTTGTCTCTAATACCCTTGATGGCAGAGGTTGGCACCTATTAAGCTTGTCTCTAACACCCTTGATGGCAAAGGTTGGCACCTATTAAGCTTGTCTCTAACACCCTTGATGGCAGAGGTTGGCACCTATTAAGCTTGTCTCTAACACCCTTGATGGCAGAGGTTGGCACCTATTAACCTTGTCTCTAACACCCTTGATGGCAGAGGTTGGCACTATTGCTTTTAATCTTGCTTGTACTATGCTAGAACCCTCCTATATTTCAACCTTTGACTCTTGAGGTTATGACTTGGGGCCCGTCTGACTCTCATTAAACTTGTCTCAGGCACCATTGATCACACTATTTTTTGTTTCTTGCTTATACTTTAGCTTGACAATTGTCCACTCTTCTTGTTGTGTTATATGATGCATTGTTCTCCTTTGTTGCATCATGACACTTATCTTTCTTGATCCTCATATTGTTCAATGGGCGTCACCCGTGTGTCGCCCTCTATCTATCTGCACCTAAGAGTTACAATCTACTCTTTTCATAGTATGATAGTGACATTCTCCCCCACTTAAACATATTATCTTGATAATGGTCCAAACTTTGGGCTGGTTGCTAATTGACCCATTGAAAATAATCGTGCATGAAAGAGAAATGAAACTTGTCACATTACTTATGAGCTATCCCACTACGGACCTTCTCTCGGCCTCCAAGACTTGCAACATAATCACAACAACACATCAGTTGCACCGAGCTATTCCACCAATGGACCTAGTAGTGACTAGTTCTTAGGACTTGGCCACCAAGACTCTGTTATGTTGTCGCAATAAAGCTTCTGATGCCTCTTGGTCAGCTTGGAGACATTTGCCCCAATGTAACTTTAGCACTTCTCATGGCCAATTCTCAACTTGGCCATCTCTTGTGGCAAGCACTGCACATGATGCTTTATTATGGTGTTATTGTAGCTTTTCTTTTTTTGTCTCTTATATAGAACATGGTACTCCTTGTTCATGCCGATTTTGATAACTTGGGAAGCCACCCGCATAGGCATGTGGACATTACTTGAGGGATAATTATTTGCCTCTCTCATGCTCACTTCTCTTGGAACACTTTCACGAGCCAGCAACCAATTCTCTTGAATTACTTTCCTCTCTCATGTTAGTTGTTTAGACTTAAGTTTGAAGAGAGGGCCAAAATTACTTGAATTACATATGATATTTTACTGTAGTTTGTTCTTCTCAATACTATTTCTTTTCAGTTCTTTGGTTGATAAATGTAATATAACCATATGAGTGAATTCGAAGAAGTTAATTTCAAACATGCTAATAACTATAGTGTGCTAATGAACTCATCAGTCCCTCCTCCATTTAATATTTATGCATGATTCATATTCCCTCCCTCCTCCATTGTGGATACTAAAGTTTTAATTGTTTTGCAGTTAAAAGAGATGGCCGATAAGATGCCAGAGGCACACAGTGATATTCTCAACTCTTGCACTGTTTCTGGGCAAAATGGTAGTAATCTCAATCAGCTTCCCACCGAGAGCCTTTCAATGAGCATAAACTCTCGTTTGGAGTCAAATGGAATTTCAAAAAGTCAAAACTTACCAACTGGAAACAAAGGACAAAATGAAAAGGGAGAATGGGTTGTACAAGACGAACCAGGCGTGTATATAACCCTGTCTGCTTTGCCAGGAGGAGGAGGCAATGAGCTGAAACGAGTTCGTTTCAGGTACTAAATTTAGCTCACTTTTTGTGAAAGTTTATTAAAAATTTGTTTGTTATTATGAAAAGACCAACGGTAACGGTCCAAGTCCACCGCTAGCAGATATTGTTCTCTTTAGGCTTTCCCGTAGGGAAAAGTTTTCACACCCTTATGAAGAGTGTTTCATTCTCCTCCCCAACCAACGTGGAGGATTGTGGGATTGTGGGATTGTGGGATCTTACACCAACTATCTGATTCATGGGTATATGTTCTCAGTTTTGATGTGTTAAAAAATTGTGTTGTGCAGTCGAAGACATTTTACAGAAGCACAAGCAGAGAAGTGGTGGGCGGAATTTGGAGCGAAGGTTTGCGAGCGGCATAAGGTAAAGAGTACAGATTGACAAGTTGTTTGTTTGTGCTGGAATTGAATTGAGCAGGAAAAGAAAGAAGCCAAGGAGAAGGCACTTTTTGGTGACCGTCTTCCCCTCCCTTCTCTGGAAGACATTCTTCCTTTTCATCTTCCAAATGATTTTGAGTGGGGATTGATCGATCAGGGCCATCTAACATTTAGGTTCAATAATATTAATATTAGATAATTGATAAGTATAGGCAAGGAATTAGAAAGAATTACAAAGCCTTAAGACTTTCTCAACCTTCCCCTTTAGAACATTACTCTTCTTCTTGTGCTTCCTTTTGTTTTTTGTCCATCCACTTAGGAAAAGTCCAAATTGTAATTAGCCTTTAGCAGGTTTCAATCAGCAATCGTCTATTGCTTTCTGCTGCCATATCGGACTTTTTCTGCACCAAATTTGATGAAAAAAGGTCACTAACTGTTCATAATTGTTTTATGTTATTATTGGTTATCCCATTTGTGTTCGTCAGATCTAGAGTTTCTTATAGCAGCATGCTAGGTGAAAAAGAAGTGACATTAACTTAATTTATGAAGAGTTTTTATTTTATTTTTTTTTAGTTTAAAAGTATTAATGAAATTCTTTTAAAATTCTCCTTCTATATAAGAAATAAATTTAGGTATTTAAAATGAAAAATTAAACAATAAAAAATATGAATGACAATCATAGGTTATGTTTTCCACAAAAAAATAAAAGGAAAGGTTGTTAATATATATATTATTTTATTATTATTATTATTATTATTATTTTTGTTGTTATAAAGAATGAATAAATGTTACGTCAGATATACATCCAAAATAAAATTGAAACAATAACTAACAAACTAAAAGAAAGTCGCCACTAAAATATGGAAATAAAGACATTGTCTAAAAATAACAAGTTATTCAAACCAAAGATAAAACTTCATATGCATTAAACGAAATTAATATAAAGTTAGAAGTTTGGGATCCCATTAAAAAGAATTAAACATAATTGCTCGAGTGAATATAAAAAATATTCAGTAATTAGCTCCATTTGCAATGTCATAGTTACTTTAAGAATAATGTCATGGGTTCTCGTTGTTGGTCTTCAATATCTATTTATACTTGTTACTTAACTAATCTAGGTGCACAGCTAACAAGTTTTCTATCTAACCAATTAAGATGCATATGTGATTAAGTTATAATAGACTCTTTGCTGCAGAGGTTAGTTGGCAACCCCTAGTAGCCACATCATAATAACCAGATAACATCATAAACATGTTGGAAACGACTCTGTGCCTGAATCAACTAAGATATATATGTAGGTTAGTCATAATAAACTCCTTGCTATTGGAGCTTAGTTGACAACCCTCTAGTAGCCCCCATCATAGAACCTAGTAACATGAAGAGGCACATACATAATCTTAACACGGTTGGGTTTTATGTCCTAAAATTCATAGTGTGTAAACAAAAACATATTCTGTTTTCAATACAGTTATTATTGATGTTTATTCAGTAAAGATTGTTATTGAATAAAGTGAATGTCACGATCATTAATCTAAATCCAATAAACTAAGAACACTCTGGCTATAGTATGATTACTTGAACTATATGTAGAGACATAAGAGTGGATCAAGTTCAAGTATACAATCAAAATTATCTATAGTATAGGAATAAGGTTAAGTACCTTATTCTTGGGACACTATGGATGCGGCCCACTTTTGTATATAATATAAACAATGTGATCATTAAATTGTACATGTGGAGACATGTGAGTGGGGGTGTCCTATGCAATGAGTATTGCATAAGATCGGACCATGAAGGAAACCACTCTCACTTTATAATGTCGTTTACTGTTGAGACTAATTTTTTCATTCAATGACCTAGGTAACTCGATCTTAATCCTGAGCTAACTATGAACTCCTGTTTATTTGGAATTATCCTTAGATTTGCATGGGTGAGAGTGGCTCGAGTTTGCCAACTCAATAAGTCTCCCATTTCAGGGGTAAAACTCGGTGAATAGCTGGGGACATATATTGTAAGATGAAATTCACTCCTACCCGCTTTTAGGGATAGTAAAGAGGTTGTTTCCTTTAGTACCAACTCCAAGTCTTTGAACAAGGGCCCCACCCTCTCATTGGCCCGAGAGAGATTCTATTTTGTGGTTGGACCACAAACCAATTGTTCATTAGAGGATCAGTGGGACTCAAGGAACAAGAAGTAATTTTAGGGGTAAAATGGTAAATTGACCCAGCTCTAGTTACGAACAACCTATGAAGGATCGACTTACTAATCATGGTTATATCAAATGACAGAAATATATCTATAGTGAGGGGAGTGCAACTACTAGGCTATAGTGGAATGTTCTAGTAGTTATGAATGTTGGTTAATAAGATTAATGAGTTTAGCCAGTTAATCTCGGATCGTTGGAGTCCATGATCTGTAGGTTCATTAGGTCCCCCTGCTAGCTCATATCAGACTAAACCTTAGAATAGTGTGACGAGTGAGTTCGAAGTGTTCGAATTCAAATTAGGAAATATACGCTAAATATATACGATATATTCAACGACATTTTGTTTTAATTATGAATTAAATAAAAAGGGAGAATTCGAGATATTTAAATTAGATTTAAATATTTAATTATGAATATGGATTCCTAACCAAAATGTGCCGAAATTGATTGGAATTGACATTTGATTTAATGTTAAATATTAATTAAATTGTTTAATTAATTCTTTAATATTATTTTGATTTGAAATTAATTATTTAAATTAATTGTTGAATTAAAATAAAGAAAGTCAAAATGTTGACTTCACCACATGCAAAAATCCAGATTTGAGTTGGTGGAATATTGAATGTCAATCTATGGTTTAACCAAACTTGCATGTTTGTCACATAGTCCCACAAATTTAAGTGAAATTTTGAGTGTCAAAATTTGGTAATCTCAAATTTGCATGAACATGCAAATATGACTCTATAAATAGAGTGATGAAGGTATATGGAAAGTGGGGTTGAAAAACTTTGAGAAAATCTCTCAAAACTCTCTCTTTACATATACTAAATTTCGTTCTAAGGCCGGAGAATAGTAGGGAAGACTAATGGTGGTTCAAAACTGGTTCGTGAGGAAAAAAGAATTTGAACTACAAAAGGTTAATTTTCGAACTCATTGAGTTTTAATGCTTTTGAACATGCTAGCTAATTTACTATAATTAATGTACTTAAAATGCCTAAGATCCAAATTGCTTTCGCACGTGCTATAGTAATACCATCAAACATCAAGTACATGAAACCACAACTAGAATCATAGATAGTTGAGCACATACACGAAGTCCGGCATAGAAAATCATTTGTCGTGTTATAACATTTCATACATAATCTACCCACATCTCATAAATCAAGTGTCATGCTATAGAATTTTATACATAATTTCAAATTAGAGCTTTAAGAATATACTAGATTCTAAATAGAAAATCATGGTTATACTCATCTATGCATCAGTGTGCATCCTAGGTATCGCTGCAAATGACAAAATTTCTTGAGTTGTCTAGCAATGTTAAAACCGGAGCAGTTACCAACTTGTCCTTAAGCTCCGTCAAGCTCTTCTCACATGCCAACTAAACATCTTCCCTTTTTTGGTCAGCTGGGCTGGGTTAATGGTGCGAATATATTTGAAATGTCCTTTATAAGCTTTATGTAGCAGTCTGCCAACTACAGGAAGCTTTTAACTTCAGTGACTAGGCCACTTCATAATTGCTTGGACCTTGATCAGGTCTACCGAAATACCTTTTTTCGACACGACATGTTCAAGGAAGACCACCTAATATAAAATAAAGTACCTTAATCATGTCATGGATAATTTAGATTTAAGAAGGTTTTATTGGATTTTTTAAGTTTTAGGGAATTGTCTTTAAAATTAAAAGTTAGTGGCCATTAACGTATTATTAGCGATGAACCTTTCAATTAATCATACCTTATTATAAGGTTTATTTTCAAGACTATAAACCGTTATTAATGTTATTGTTTTAGTAGGAAGATTTTGGATAATAAAAAATGAAGTTTTCATATTATGCTTATAAAGTCATGAGCTTGTTCCTTTGCATTTAGATTTGCAAGTTAGAGTTATTCAAGTAGTATTGATCAATCTATTTTGTGGAGTGATTCAAATCACAAAATTTCTGATCTTGATCATCAAGTTAATATATTCCAAAACTTTCTTTTTGTTTGATTCTAATCGTATTTGAGATTTTTGGATAAGATTGTTATATCGAATCCCAAGAATTTCATAACATTTGGTATCAGAGCTTTAGGTTCTAGGTCGGATATATGTTTTTATTATTATTATTATTTTGTTCCTTATTTTTTCATTATGAAATTTTCTTATTCTTTTTCATCTCCTCCTATCCTGTCCAATCATTTAAAACAAAAAAGTGGCATTTTTGTTAAAAAGATCTTAGACGTATTCTAAAACTTTATATTTTATAAAATATTAAAATTGAGGTTGTATACAAAATAAATAAATAAATAAATATATAAATATATGTATGTATATATGTATTGTTTGCATTGTTGTGAGATCCATATTAATAATGATCCATTTTGGATAGTTTTTCAAGAAAATTTGGATGGAATTTTTGGATAGTTTTTCAAGAAAATTTGGATGGAATTCACTCATCTATGAAATACATGTCTAATACATCAAGAGATGAATTTGTAGGACCAAGGAAGAGAGATAAATTATACCAATCCATTTAAAAAGAGGAAGGTTGTGTTATGGGTCAGACAATATTTCAAATGATGATATTGTTATAGATGACAGTGTGCAAGTATATGTCGCTCCATGTCCATTAGAGACGAAACGTGAAGAAAGTGAAAATGAGAAAGAACGTGAGGAAGAAATATTTGATACTTGTATAAAGATTAAAGAGAAATAGAGTTTTGTTATAGAAGTTTGCGAGGAGAACAATGTTTTATATACCGGAGTACAGAGACAATCATAAAAGCGAAAAAACTTTCATTCTAACATGAGCACTTAAACTAAGTGTACTTACTTTTTCTATTGAATTCTGGCCAAAAAAAAAAAAAAAAAAATGCTTATCGAAAAGCAAGATTCAATGATTGATTCCAACTTGAGCCAACATCGAACTCATGAGAAAAACAAAACCAATGGGCTACACACGAATTGACACTCTCATATCACTTTTACATCCATGCATGACCTAAAGATAAAAGTGAAGACCTCCAGAAGACTAAGACCAACGAAATGCAAATGATTTGAAGTTTACACTACAAGGGGATCAATTGGACTCGAGGATGAATCCTCTTGAAAAATGGGAGAATGATACGAAATAATGTGTCTTAATTATGTCATAGATGATTTAGATTTAAGAAGGTTTATTATATTTTTTAAGTTTTAGAGAATTGTTTTTAAGATTATAAGTTATAATGAGTTAGTAGCCATTATGGTATGATTCACCATGAAAGCTCCAACGTTTCAATTAACCATAACTTATTATAAGGTTTCTTTTCAAGACTATAAATAGCCATTCATGTTATTGTTTTAGTGCGAAGATTTTGGATATTATAATGATAGTTGCATATTATGCTTTTTAAGTCATGAGTTTGTTTCTTTGAATTTCTTGTATTTAGATTTGCATGTTAGAATCATTAGTACTCTTGATCAAGTTATCTTGTAGAGTGATTTGAATCACGAGTTTAGAAACGAGTGTTTTTTACTCATGATCTTGGTCATCAAGGAAATATGTTCCAAACTTTACCTTGGTTGATAATTATTGTTTTTGGGATTCTTTGATCAAGTTGTTAGACCCAATCCCAAGAGTTTCATAACATTAATGATACGAAATAAGGTATCTTAATTTGCTATGAATGATTTATATTTAAGAATGTTTTATAGTATTTTTTAAGTTTTAAGAATTGTTTTTAAGATAATAAGTTACAATTAGTTAGGGCGTATTGATGTTAGAACCTTTCAATTAACCACATTATATTATAAGGTTTATAGGGTTTATTTGTAAGGCTATAAATAGTCATTCATGTTATTATTTGAGTGAGAAGATTTTGGATAATAAAAATGAAGTTTGCATATTATGATTCTTAAGTCATGAGCTCATTGGCATTTTTTGTGTTTAGATTTTCATGCTAGAGTTTTTCAAACCATCTTGATCAAGTTATCTTGTGGAGTGATTCGAATCACTAGTTTATAAACGATTTTTTCTTTACTCTTGATCTTGATAATCAAGGCAATCTATTCCAAAATTTTCCCTTGAGTTGGTTTCTTATCAATTTTTGGGTTTTTGGATAATTTAGATCTAATTTTTTACTCTGGATCTAGTTTGATAATTGTTAAAATGTCATCACTAGCCCAATAGAGTTAAAGTCTAACTATTACTATTGTATTGTATGAGTAATTATATTTATGATTTAGGATTTTACAAATAAATTTAGGAAAATGATTTAGGTATTTTAGGAAAACGTTGAGAAATTTTAGAAATAGATTGACTGGCCTCTAGTATAAATACCCTCCACCCTACTTAGCTCATCATCCCAAGAAATCCCAACCAATACAAAGGAGTGGTTTCTACAGTGTATCTTGTAAATCTCTTCTCGATTAGTCTTAATAAAGTGTGCGAGTGTTTCCCATGGAGAGTTGTGTTCAACAATCTAGTATCAAAGTCATGCCCTAAACTTAACCATGTCAATAGAATCCTCAAATATCGAACAAAGAATTGTAAGCCTCGAAGGTGTAGTCAAAAGTGATTAAAGTGTCGAACAAATGGTGTACTTTGCTCGAGGGCTCTAGAGAAAGGAGTCGAGCCTCAATTAAGGGGAGGTTATTTGAGAGCTCCATAAGCCTCAGGGGAGGCTTATAGTGTACTTTATTCGAGGGGAGGATTGTTGAGGACTATTGGTAGTGAGTCCTACATTGGTTAATTCAAGAGCTCCATGTTGAGGAATACTATCTCCATTGGTATGAGGCCTTTTCGGAAAGCCCAAAGCAAAGTCATGAGAGCTTATGCTCAAAGTGGACAATATCATACCATTGTTGAGAGTCGTGATTCCTAACATGGTATCAGAGCGAGGTTAGTGTAGGTTATCTGATCTCTTGGAATTCTTAATATGCACATCAGAAACAATTTCTTGAGATTAGTAGTGAATGAGTTTCTTTTGTGTCGTGAGTAATCTATGACTCTGCATAGCCAACACGATGGGTGATTTCCAAATCGTTGGAGAAATCAAGAAACTCAACAACAATAACTACAATACGTGGGCAACATGCATGATGTCCTATTTACAAAGACATGATCTTTGGGAGATCGTTGGTGGGTGTGAAACCACGCCGCCATAGGAGCCATGATGTCCTATTTACAAGGACATGATCTTTGGGATATCGTTGGCGGGTGCGAAACCACGCCGCCAGAGGAGCCAACACGATGAGTGATTTCCAAATCGTTGGAGAAATCAAGAAACTCAACAACAACTACAATACGTGGGAAACATGCATGATGTCCTATTTACAAGGACCAGGTGTGAAACCACACCTCTAGAGGAGGATTCTAACGGTGCCTTGGACAAATGGAGAATCAAAGCAAGCAAAGAAATGTTAGTCTTGAAGACCACAATCGGAGAAGAGATGTTAGAGCATATTTGGGATGACAAGACACCGAAAGATGAGTGATTTCCAAATCGTTGGAGGAATCAAGAAACTCAACAACAACAACTACAATATGTGGGCAACATGCATGATATCTCATTTACAAGGACATGATCTTTGAGAGATTGTTGGCAGGTGCGAAACCACGCCGCTAGAGGAGGATTCTAACGGTGCCTTGCACAAATGGAGAATCAAAGCAGGCAAAGCAATGTTTGCCTTGAAGACCACAATCGGAGAAAAGATGTTAGAGCATATTTGGGATGACAAGTCACCGAAAGAAGCATGGGACACGTTCGTGATGTTGTTCTCAAAGAAGAACGATACGAGACTACAACTTCTGGAGAACGAGTTATTATCAATTTCACAACGTGACATGACATTGCTCAGTACTTCCACAAGGTTAAGTCGATCTATCAGGAGATTACTGAACTAGACCCGAAGTCCGCCATTGTAGAATCTCAAATGAAGAGGATTATAATCCACAGATTGTGACCAGAATATAGAAGCTTTATTATTGTTGTACAAGGATGGCCCCCATCACTTGTAGAGTTCGAAAATTTGTTGGCCAGCCAAGCTATGACTAAACAAATGGGAGGCATCACATTGAAGGGGGAAGAAGAAACACTCTATACAAGTGAAAGTCGGAGCAATAATAGGCCATCTACCAAACATGGATACAATGGTGACAAAAGAAGAAGCCACCAAGGAACTGCACAACTTGGGAGAACTCAAAAGAACGACAGCCAAAGTTCTCAAGGGAAAAGATTTGAGGGCATTTGCTACCATTGCAGGAAGAAGGGCCACATGTTCAAAGATTGTTGGTCCAAGAAAAAATTTGTCACAAGCAGCAATGTGGCATCCTCCAACATGGAGATGGAGGAGAAATAGAATGTAGAGGTACTGTATGTCATAGAAGAAGATGAGCAAGCACTCATGGCGATGATGGGAAAACATATCGATTATGAGAATGATTGGATCGTTGATTCAGGATGCTCAAACCACATCACTGGCTATCAGAGGAAATTGCAATACAAGAAAGAGTACAAAGAAAGTTGTATGGTACGCACAGCAAATAACACACAGTTGTCAATTGCTCAGATCAGCAATACGACCATCATGTCTGGCAATAAATTTGATGTAGTGTCACTACATAATGTCTATCATGTACCAGGAATAAAGAAGAATTTGTTGTCAGTATCACAACTAACAACATCAAGAAACTATGTCTTGTTTGGGCTAGAAGATGCAAAAGCCTAAAAGATATTAAGATAGTAGGAAAGCCGACAATAGAAGGACGAAGAGTGGATTCTGTTTACGTTCTATCTGCAGAGTTTGCCTATGTTGACATGACTCGGAAGAATGAGACAACAGATCTATGGCATGCAAGATTGGGACATGTTGACTACCACAAGTTGAAATTGATTATAGAAAAATTCATGCTCAAGGGTCTACCTCAACTTGAAGTCAAAACAAATGTTGTTTGTGTTGGATGTCAATATGGTTAAAGCTCATCAGTTACCACACAAAGAGACAAGTTACAAAGCAAAGAAACCATTAAAGTTAATTCAATCTAATTTGTTTGGTACAGTCAAACAAGCATCGATCAGCGGAATGTGGTATATGGTGACGTTCATTGATGATTACTCAAGATATGTGTGAATTTTCTTTATGAAAGAAAAGTCTGACATGTTCTCAAAATTTCAAGAATTCAAGATGATAATCGAAGGAGAAGTAGGAGTGAAGATTTGTTGCCTACGTTCAGACAACGGAGGAGAATACACATCAAATGAGTTCAATCAATATTTACACGAGTGTGGGATACAACATTAGTTTACATGTGCCAACACACCACAACAAAATGGTGTAGCAGAAAGAAAGAATCGACATCTTGCAGAAATTTGTCGAAGCATGTTACATGCAAAGAATGTTTCAGAAAGATTTTGAGCTAAAGCTATGTGAACGGCTGCCCATGTGATCAACAAACTTCCCTAGCCAAGGCTAGGGTTTGTCTCACCATTTGAGATACTAGGACATGAAACCTACAGTTAGCTACTTCTGAGTATTTGGTTGTGTTTGCTATGTATTTGTGTCTGACCATCTAGGTAGCAAGTTTTTCAAGAAAGCAGTCAAATGCATATTTGTTGGATATGACAATCAAAGGAAAGGGTGGAAGTGTTGTGATCCAACAAGTGGAAAGTACTATACATCAAGGGATGTAATTTTCGATGAAGCATCTTCATGGTGGTCCTTAGAGAAGAAAGACCTACCCGATTCAAACAAAATCGAAGACATTTTATAACCGAAGATGGAGGAGTGAACTACACACACTCAGCCAAATATTGATGTACCTGAAGACTCTAGTGACATTGATGTTGATAAGGAAGAAATGACTCAATCAAGTGAATCTGTTGAAAAGAAAACGTCACATCAACAACTTAGGAGATCAAAAAGAATCCAAAAGTCAAATTGATAAGATAAGGAACCACTACAAGGGGAGTAAGATTCGGATTACCTTGTTGATCGAATATCTCAAGGCAAGAACATTGTTTGAGATTCGAATCACTCCACAAGCAAGATCGATCATGTCTAGCTTGAATGATTCTTGTTGATCAAATATCTCAAGGCAAGAACACTTGCTTGAGATTCGAATCACTCCACAAGCAAGATTGATCATGTCGAGCTTAAATGATTCTACATGCAACCTAAGCTACATAGAATTGCAAAGAAACTTAGCCATTGGCTAAAGAAAAGCACAAATGCTTCTTTTACTACATTTTCTAAGTCTACTTACAAATACAACATACATGACTTTATATAGCCTCAAAATGAAACTATTAAAGACAGTCCAAGAGTTGTAACATTCATACTTAATGGCCATAAAGTAAATTAAAAGTCTTAAAATACAATAATGAAATACTATAACTCTAAATTGTAGCCCACCCAAAATTTATAACCATCAAACTTCATTCCTCTTCAATGTGGCATGAATTGCAACATTTTTTGATAATTTTGACAACATTTTCTTCCCATCTTCATTGAAGTATATTGTATGATTGATGTATCTTGCTTCATATCACAAATCTTAAGTATGTCAATGCAGCTATTGTAGAAGACGGAGTTAATGAGCCGGAAACATATGAAGAAGCATCACAAAACTCAGCTTGGTAGAAAGCAATGGGGGAAGAAATTATAGCCCTAGAACATAATCAAACTTGGGAACTAGTGCCAAGACTAGGAGATGTCAAACCCATCTCTTACAATTGGGTCTACAAAATAAAGCATCGACCGGATGGATCAATCGAGAGATATAAGGTTTGGCTCGTAGCTCGAGGGTTTTCTCAACAATATGGACTAGACTATGATGAAACATTCAGTCCAGTGACAAAGATCACCCGTACGAGTTCTGCTAGCACTCGCAGCAAATAAAGATTGGAAACTGTGACAATTGGACTTGAAGAATGCTTTCTTGTACGGAGAGTTAGACAGGGAGATTTACATGAACCAACCAAAGGGATTTGAGAGTGCAGCTAATTCTAATCACGTATGCAAGCTTAGAAAAGCTCTTTATGGGTTGAAGCAAGCACCAAGAGCTTGGTATGGTAAGATTGCTAAATTACTTACCCAAAGTGGTTATTCAGTTGCACATGCAGGCTCAAGCTTGTTTATCAAACAAAGAGAAGGAAATTTGGCAATTGTGTTGGTCTATGTGGACGATTTGATTATCACCGGAGATGAAGAAAGAGAAATTCATCAAACAAGAGAAAATTTATCCGTTTTCAAATGAAAGAGCTAGGAGAGCTTAAACACTTTTTGACCCTAAAAGTTGATCGCACAGATGAAAGATTGTTTCTCTACCAACAAAAGTATACAAGAGATATGCTTCAGAAGTTCAACATGTTAGAATGCAAACAAACTTCAACACCGATAGAGACAAATGCCAAGATTTGTGCACATGAAGACAAAAAGTTGAACGATGAAACGACATACCTACAACTGGTAGGTAGTCTTATCTACCTAACTTTAACTCGGCCTGATATTTCTTATGCAGTTGGAGTCATGAGTCGGTACATGCAAAATCCAAAGAAGCCTCATTTGGATGCGGCTCGACGGATCTTGAGATATGTCAAAGGTACAATCGACTATGGTCTTCTGTACAAAAGAAGCAAAGACTGCAAGCTAGTTGGATACTATGATGCTAATTATGCAGGAGACCACGATACTCGAAGATCAACCACTGAGTATGTGTTCAAGTTGGGTTCGGGAACAATTTCTGGGTGTAGCAAAAGACAACCAACAGTATCGTTGTCAACTACAGAAGCAGAGTATAGAGCAGCAGCTGGAGCAACTCAGGAAAGTACGTGGCTGAAACTCTTGGTGGAAGATTTGCACCAGAGAATTGACTATCCAATATCACTTCATTGCGACAACCAATTTGCGATTTGCCTAGCAGAAAATCCGGTGTTTCATGTTAGAACAAAGCATGTGGAGGTACACTACCATTTCATTAGAGAGAAAGTCTTGAAAGAAGAAATCGAGATGCAGCAGATCAAGACAGATGATCAAGTGACAGACTTGTTTACAAAAGGGCTGAATACTGGTAAACATGAGACTTTTTGCTGTCAGCTCAACATGGTGCAACGAATGAGAATTAGTGTCGAGGGGGAGTGTTAAAATGTCATCACTAGCCCAATAGGGTTGAGTTCAACTATTGTATGAGTAATTATATAGAATTTTATAAATAAATTTAGGAAAATGATTTAGGAATTTTAGGAATAAATTTAGGAAAATGATTCACCTATTTTACAAAAAAAAAAAAAAAAAAAAAAAAAAAAAAAAAAAAAAAAAAAAAAAAAAAAAAAAAAAAAA
>NW_019272067.1:638035-731085 GCF_002738345.1 Cucurbita maxima
AAAAAAAAAAAAAAAAAAAAAAAAAAAAAAAAAAAAAAAAAAAAAAAAAAAAAAAAAAACTTTGAAAAATTTTAGGAATAGATTGACTACCTTCTAGTATAAATACCCTCCACCCTCTCCTTATTTCATCACCCCAAAAAATCCCAGGCAATGCAAATAGTTCTACATAATGTCATATAAATCAAAATGTGTGAGTGTTTGTGACAAAGAGTTGTGTTCAACAATAATCTTGACAATACCTTCTTGAGATGGTTCTCATGTTTCTTCTCAATCTTAGAGAAGATAAAAGATGTCGGTGTTGGGATTTATGCATTAAAGTCTCATAGTTAATTATTTAATTTTTACAATAATTTTGATTATGTTATTTATAATTTAATATTATTCGGTGTATGAAAAATACAAGGTTATTAGTGTAATCTTGAACAGTACATGATTAACGTGCAAGAGAATCATGTTCAAGTAATAATCTAAATGTTCATATATAGATAAGTTTGGGTGCATTATCCTAGTTTGTAATGACCCTAGTTTTCATTAACCTAAAGTTGCTATCACATGTATGGCGTAATATCTTGTGAGAAAATATTCATTTAAAACATGTTCATAAAATAATGTCATGACTTATATGTTTAAGAAAAAGATATTAAAGCAATACAACAAAAGAAAAATTAAAATAGACATAAATAAAAATAAAACGGCAAGATGTTATACTAACTTAAAGTCTATAAAATTAAATGTAGACTACCCTATGCATGTGCCATGATCTTTAACTTTATGATGTCGCGTCAATCGTGTAGGGTATCTCGCCTTTACCTGAAATATAAAAGTAGTATATGGCTTGAGTATTGAGGTTAGATGCAAACACATACAATCATGATACTATAGCCAATTTGGAGCTAGATAGAACTTTGGTTAAGGCTAACCAAATAAGTAACCTTACTATTGGCTCGGTCTAAAGACTTGCCTTATGTATGACGACACGTCCCATATATTGCTCACCTCAATCAGCTAAATCTCCCATATGTGGCTCAACCTTAGACCATTTTCCCAACCAAAACTATAAACAAAAGCTATTACTCCTCAAACAACTTCCAAGAATGATTAAAAACCTACACTAATACTCATTCAGAACAATGACTAGTTTAACTTTGGGGTATAAAAGAAACTCTACCACCCTATCAATTTATGTAAGAAGAAAAGAAAAAAAAATATAAGTCTAAACCCAAGAGCACTCCTTTTCAACCTAGAGCTTGAACTCTCAATACTTAAAAAAATTATTCAATTACTCGTTGTCAGGAAATTCGCATAACCAAGAAGTGTCTAGATTGAAGGTAGTGAAGAACTAAGAAGAGTTATTCTTATTGTTCAAGTGAGCTGTATCACAAATGTGGTTATACTAGAAACTTTAGGATGCTAGTAAGTCAAAGGAGAATGAGGGTAACGGCAAATCACAAAAGCAAAGGCATCAAAGTGGCGATTATTCTAGAAGTGTTGTGGAGAACATAGTGAAATTACTTTTAGTAAATGGGCCCTAGTATGTCTTAGGCTCTAAGGAAGTCTAACAGGCATGGAAGAGTAACCACTCGCTATAGTTGACCTCTAAATCTCCCTATAGCTTCTTACATGCCAACTATCGAGCACTAGTCAGAAGCTCCACTAATGGTACTAAAAAAGCTCCTTATTCCTACATCATTCCAAGCTAGAATAGTGCAAGGCGGGCTCTCCATTAAGCACAACCAAAGCTCGCCAAGTAGTACTCGTTAGAATGTCATAGGTTTTAAGTGGGTAACATCGCATTCCTATATGCTAAGTAGACCCTCACCAGTCGAGGAGATTCCACGATTAAAGGTACGCCCCAACCGTCCTTGCATAGACCTATTTGACCCATGTCATCATAAAGGGTCTTTGATGTGCCTCAAGGACTAAAGAAAACTAAAATATAGGCTAAGGCTCACTAACAGGTTATATGTATCCTCTAGGGCACATACCATCTAATCCGTAAATAAATAAGTACACACATAGGTATTCTAATCTTCTAACATGTTCTTAGGAGCATAAACAACATTTATTCGTAAAGCGTACATATCCACACAATATACATGCAAATCAAGAAAAGAAAGTATGGTTAATCATTCATGCCACACTCCAAAGAGTTTACCATATTTTTATAACATCTTTGTGTCAATCTAACTTTGATTTGAATAGCTCAAAATTAGGTCATGAAAATTTTTGTATTAGAGCCCTATGTTATAAAACATATAGAATATTCTAGATAGAGAGCTGTACATTCTCTATGGCACAGCTTGAGATACTCCTTGGCGACCAAGTAAGTATGTCAAGAAAAGTATATAATGTTAGGACCACACAACAACATACAATCGATCTAGATGAACATAAAGAATAGAGGAGAGAGAAAAATCAAGACGAAATATTGATTAGAGGTTTATATTAATGACTTCAAGTATGTATCGTTGCAAAGAATAAAGAGAATACAAAAAGTAATCTTCAAAGCACTGCTTAAGAGTATATATATGGTTCAGTTTAGATTAACAACATATAGTCATCGACTATATATATATATAAAAATATTTATCATATATAACTTCACCTAATATAGTCTTTTACCATGCATAACTATTTATAGTTGTTTATACATAACTATTTAGAGTTATTTACTATACATAACTATTTATAGTTATTTGTATGACTCTTTACTTTATAATATCATTTATCATATATATAGCTTTATTATATATAACCATTGAGTGAACTATTATAATAAGCAGGATCCTCCATAACCTAACAATTTTCCCACTTGGAGACGGGTCTAGTCAACCAATAATTTTATTATCAAACAACTATCAATGTTTTGACTATGCTCAGATCAATTAGGGCTTTGCACAATCTCAATTTTCCAATATCAACACATTTTGTCAACATGTCTGCGGGATTTTTTGCACCCTTTATCTTTTTCAAACACATATCACCTTCTTCCACTAACCTACAAGTGAAATGGTTGTCTTCTGATGTACTTTATCTTTGAATGATCGACCAGATTCTTCACCAACTATATGACACTCTAACTATCTATTAAAAATCTTTTCATGCTTCTTATTGTCTAATTCTTCTAGATAGTTTGTCATCCATATCATCTTCTTTCCGACTTCATCTACTACCACGTACTCGGCCTTAGTTGATGAAAGAGCAACACAATTTTGAAGCGTAGACATCCAACTCATCTCATCATCTATGGCTTGCTCCCACTTGATTGTATGCTTCAACTGTAGGGCATGATCAAATAACTCTGGTTCTCCTTCCTCAATCAGCAATAGATAGTGTAATGAAGGTGTGACTTATCTAGTACTTTGATAGTTCTAGATAATCTTTTCAACATCTACTGAGGCGTCACTTGCTCCACCTTTAGTTCCTAAAAAATAGTCTCAAAGTTTCTTGAGTATTTGCTGTAACATCATTGAGAGAATTTTTACGCAACTCAACCTCAACTCCTTGTTGCTTCATTGTCTCGGAACCTTTCTTCTCTTTGTCCTTGTACTTGACATTTTCATCAAAATTCACGTCACAATGTCTCATGACTTTTTTATTCTTGTCATCCCAAAACATGTACCCGAATATGTCAAAATCATAGTCTTTGATGTAGCACTTTACAGCCTCAATGTCAAGCTTGTCTCCCTTCTCTGGATCAACATAAACATACGCAGTGCAGCCAAAAGTTCTTAAGTGAGAGTACTTGAGTTTTTTTTCTGTCCATACCTCTTCTGGCAACTTTAATTCTGAGGGTACTGACGACCCTTTATTGATCAAATAGGTTGTTATATTTACAGCATCGACCCAAAATATCTTTGACAATCTATAATGAATCCTCATGTTTCTTGTTCGCTCATTCAATGTTCTATTCATTCTTTTAGTAACATCATTTTGTCTTGTCTTACCAGGAATTGTTCTCATTAATCTAATTCTCTCAACTGAAGAAGGAAAAAAAAAAAAAAAAAACTTTGAATTTTGAGTTGTCATACTCTCCTCCATTGTTAGACATCAAGCATTTGATTTTTAAGTCGATCTGATTTTCAATTTCAGTTTTCCACTTCTTGAAGGTAGCAAACACTTCTAACTTGAATTTCAGAAAATAAATTCATACCTTTCCGCTGAAATCCTCGATGAAGGAAATGTAGAACTTTGATCCACCGAGTGATGGAAATGGAGATGATACCAAAATGTCTGTATAAACCATTTTCAACTGCACTTTCTTCAATTCTCTGGCAGACTTTGTGAAGCTAACTCATTTATGTTTGCCAATAATGCAACTCTCACAAAACCCATATCAACAAATTTCAAGCCTTCTAAAAATTCTTTTGCAGCCAACATCTTCATTCCTTTGATGCTCATATGTCAAGTTTATTATGTCATAGACTTGAATTTGAAGCATTTTCGACTTGAATTTGAAGCACTTTCAACAATAACAACCATGTTTATACACCCTGCATAGGTGTATAAAGTTCCAAATTTTGCGTCATGTGCTACCACCATAGCACCCTTCACAACCTTCCATGAGCTCTTCCCAAACTCTGTTGCATAAACTGTGCTATCCAACTGACAATAGACATCAGGTTCTTCTTGAGACTAGTAATATATCTGACACCCTTTAATGTCCAAACATCCTCATTTCCTTCAATTTCCAAGGCTTTGTTGTTCCCAAGATATGCCTTCTCGAAATTTCCATATTTGAAATTCTGAAACAATTTCTTATTTTGAGACGAATGAAAAGATGCTCCTGAATCCAAAATCCGGTATTCAATCGGACTTTCAATGCTAAGGATTAGAGCATTCTCAATGTCTTCTACTGAATTTATAGAATCATTATCATCCTCCAATTTGTGATTCTGCTTCCACTTTGGTCTTGTACAATATTTCAAAAGTGACCTATTTTCTCCACAATTCCAACAAGTTACGTTTGGTCTGTTTTGGAAATTTTCTTAGTTCTTTGATTTTGATCGATCTTTGTTAGGACCCTTCGATTAATTTCTTCCTTTTTAGTTAACTCTGAGAGCATTACCAGATGAATCCACAATTTCTTGTTTGTGAATACTTTCGCTGAGAAATACATCTCGAATTTCATTGAACTTTAGTTTCTCGTATCTCCAAGAACTGTTGATCGCAACAACAACAGTATCTCTCGGGTAAAGATGACATCAAAATCGATGCTTTAATTTCATCTTTAAAATTAATTTCCACTAAACTTAATTGTCTTACAATCATATTGAATTCATTTATATGAACTGCAACAGATCTACCTTCAAACATTTGTAGATTGACAATACTCGCATCAAATACACTTTGTTCATAGGCGACGGTTTTTCATACATATTCAACAACGGATTCAACATATTTGATGTTGTCGTCTTTTTGATGATGTTGAACGCCATGTTTCTAAACATTGTCAACTGGATTACCCTTAAGGTCGACCAACTTTGTGCTTCCACTATTCCGTGGTCACGGTATCTGCCTTCATCCCCGACAAGGGTTCTTGAAAATTTTTCTGGTACTAATAATCTTGAAGCTGCATCTTCCAGAAACCAAGATCGGATCCATCAAACTTCTCAATATCAATCTTTGAGCTTTCCATCTTCGTAGATCGTGATGAATCTCGTCTAGTTGGTAGGACCGCACAACAACACACACACTCGATATAGATGAACATAAAAAATAGAAGATAGAAAATACAAGGATGAATATTGGCTAGAAGTTTATATAGATGACTTCAATTATGTAGAGTAAGAAAGAATAAAGAGAATACAAAAAGTACATGTTCAAAGCAGTGCCTAACATGATATATAATCATTTAATAAGTTTTAAATAAGCAACCGACTCCATAACCTAACATAAAATGCCTTAAATTTTTATAAGTTATGGTTGCATGATTAGAGTTATTTATTTAAGATTTCAAGATAATATGACATTTCTAATGTCTTGGATCAAGTGGTAATCCTAAATGTTCCCTTGTGATAGATCATGTCATCTAAGAGACAAGGTCCAACTATTAGGGAAGTAAGAACATGAGGCAGAAGACAAGCTTTCAAAAACTCATCTAGGTGCACTCTCGGGGTCGAGATGGCCTATACACGAAACGCTGACACAAAAAACTTAACAAGATCCAACAACCAATCAAGTGGTGCCCCAAGTTCAACAAAGAGTAATTTTATTACATGCTTTTGGTTGATAGTTCATTAAACAGGGGAATTTTAAGAGCGTCGAGCTACGGTAACTTTCAAGCCATTGGCCATGGACAGAATAGTCATCATTCTGTAGCTCACTTCATGCCCACTCACCAAACTAAATTTGTAGAATCTGCACAAAATGGCAAGCGCCATTTTCATCTGTAGATATGCCGAGTCTTTCCCCATGCAGATCCTTGGTCCTGCCTGCATTAAATAATATATTCTTAGGAATCACGGCTCTTTACGATGGTATGATATTGTCCGCTTTGAGCGTAAGCTCTAATGGCTTTGTTTTGGGCTTCCCCAAAATGTCTCGTACCAATAGAGATGTATTTCTTGCTTATGAACTCGTGATCAACCCCTTAATTAGCCAATATGAAACTCCACTCTCACCAAATTCTCCCCTCAAATAAAGTACACCATAGAGCCTCCCTTGAGACCTATGAACCCCTCGAATAACCTCTTCTTAATTAAGGCTCGACTCCTTTGGAGCCCTCAAACAAAGTAAACCCTTTGTTCGACACTTGAGTCACTTTTGACTACACCTTCGAGGCTCAAAACTTCCTTGTTCGACAATTGAGGATTCTATTGACATGACAGTTAAGAATATGACTCTGATACTAACAACGTACTTAATTGAGGCTCGACTTCTTTGGAGCCCAGGAACAAATTACACCCTTTGTTCGACACTTGAGTCACTTTTGACTATAACTTTGAGACTCGCAACTTCTTTGTTGGACATTCGAGGATTCTATTGACATAGCTAAGTTAAGGGCATGACTCTGATATCATGTAAGGAATCACATACCTCCACAAATGGTATGACATTATCAATGGAGATGTATTCCTTACTTATAAACTCATAATCAACCCCTTAATTAGCTAATATAAGACTCCTCTCTCAACATATGTATAACAGAATAAAGGAATAATGACCTGAAATGCTGTGAATTTGAACGGAGATTCGTTATGAAAAACGTCTTGTTTGAGCCATCTTTGAGGGTTAAAAGAAGTTGCATCAGAACCCCAATTGTATTCCATTCTTCCCATTGAGTAAGGAACATATGTCACCATCCCTCCAGCTCTTACCTTCGTCCCATCAGGCAATACATCATCCTCCAAAACCCCCTTCGGATCCTAAATACTTATAACATAAAATATTTCATTGTTCAAAAACCAAAGCTTTAATGGTTTATAAGTACTAATACTTTATACCTGAGGGACTGCAGGGTATAGGCGTAGCGTCTCAGTTATCATAGCATGCAAATAATGTAATCTATTAAGAGAATCATAATTAAGCAGTTCTGCAAACTGCGTTACTCTTCTCTCAAAGGATTGGATATCAGATGGATGATGGTGAAGCAATGAAATTCCCTCTTCTTTGGCTCTTTCTTCTTCAAAGCTCTTGAGCTCTGAGTAAACTCTGTCAGCTACATGGCTATGAGTCATTACCATATAAATAGCCCATGAAAGAGTTGCAGCTGTTGTGTCACGTCCAGCAATCACGAAGTTTAGAACGACATCTCTTAAGCTTTTGTTCGTGAAATTGTTATTTGGGTCTTCCCCTAACTCGATAAATCTCGACAATATGTCATGTTTTATCTGTCATGTCATAACATAGCATAAGTAAGTGAGTGAATGAAGTTAGTGTAAAAGGGTAACGATAAAATGACCTTATTGGGGGTGGTTGGAGCTTGTTGGATCTCTTTTTTCCTTGTGGCAATGACAGAGTAGGTGAAGTGGTCGATGACTTTGATGGACTTCTGAAGAAGAGCTTCGGACCCCATATTCAGAAATCTTTTAATCTTCCAGAAAGGATCGATGAAGCGAAGGGTGACAATCATGTTTGCTGTGTCAAAGGCCTTAGCGAACCCATTTTCTGGCAAATTTGGAGCCAATGATCCAATTTCAACCCCGAATCCCACCTTGCATATGGAGTCCAAAGTCATTCTCATCAGCAATTCCTGCACCAATAATTTCAACCATGGCTTGTCAGAACTGATGGAGGATGGTTGAGAGGTTTGGGTTAATTTAGAGAATGATCTTGAGTTTATAAGTAAAGAATACATCTCCATTGGTACGAGACTTTTTGAGGAAGTCCAAAGCAAAACCACTAGAGCTTATGCTCAAAGTGGACAATATCATATCATTATGGAGAGTCGATATTTTTAACATGGTATCAAAGTTATGCCCTTAACTTAGTCATGTTAATAGAATCTTCATATGTCAAACAAATAAGTTGGGACCCTCGAAAGTGTAGTCAAAAGTATAGTCAAAAGTGACTCAAGTGTCAAACAAAGGGTGTACTTTGTTCAAGGGCTCTAAAGAAACGAGTCGAGCTTTGATTAAGGGGAGGTTGTTCGAGGGCTACATAGGCCTCAGGGGAGGCTCTATGGTGTACCTTCAAAAGTGTAGTCAAAAGTGACTCAAGTGTCGAATAAAAAGTGTACTTTGTTCGAGAGCTCTAGAGAAAAGAGTCGAGCCTCGATCAAGGGCTACATAGACGTCAAGGGAGACTCTATGGTGTATTTCGTTCGAGGAGAAGATTGTTGGGAGGGAGTCCTACATTAGCTGACTTACGAAATGATCATGGGTTTATAAGTAAATAATACATCTCCATTAGTATGAAACCCTGAGAACTTATACTCAAAGTGGACAATATCATACAATTGTAAAAGGTCATGATTCCAAACAGAAATCACCTGTATGTCAACCTGCTGGTTATGCAAAGACGCCCGTGTCAAAATATCCGAGAGCTTGAGGCTATACTCTCTAAAAACCAAGGCACTGAAATCCCTCAAATTCTTTGAAGCAAACTCGAAGCTAGCAGTCTTCCTTTGCTTCCTCCAAAGCTCTCCATCCACATTGAAGATCCCATCTCCAAGAAGCACTTCCATGTAGGAATGGTAGGCGTCGCCCTTAGGGTAGTTGGGGAAGTTGGTCTTGAGAATGTGCTGGACATTGGCAGGGTCGGCAATGTAAGTATAAGTAGTGAAAGGCATAGGAACCACAACAGTTTTGGAGAGATTAAGGTAACCAAGAAGCCAGTCGTGCATTCTATGGTAGTTCAGGAGCTGCTCCAATGCGGCTCCTAGGAGTGGCCATGTCTTGGGACCTGTGTTCTTCCTTTGGTTCCATCTATGGATAATCATCCATGTCCAAACCAAGCAGGTTGCCACCCCCAACACTCCACTTTTTGAACTGTACCATTCTTGATCAACCATTTCACCACTCAAACACTAACAAAACACAGTGTTTTGTTTCATGGGGGGAGCTGTTTATATATAATAATAGTAATTTGTATTTGGATACAGCAATCTTTATATGTTTTACTGCATAATTAACATCCCTTTTGTGTGCTCAACCTAACCATTCTTTACCCAATTCATTCACCTAACCTTCCCATTTTAGTTATTACCATCTTTATGTATCTTTTTTTACCATTTTCTTTTCATGGATTTCAATAAAATCTCTCTTTTTCTTTTCAATACTTGGGTTAAGAATATGAAAAACGCTCCTAAAATAAATACTGTAATGAAAGGAAGATAGGAGTTTGCCACTAGTTATGTGACCAAATAGAATTGTCCCGTTCCTGTAGAACCTATCACTAAAATATCTATACTGGGAGATAGGGCTAAGCGGAGCGAAGACGGTTTTCCATGAGATTGGAAATTTAAACTATTAGCCCCACACGAGATTTGTGAATAAGTGATTGTCTGATGATAAGTAATGAATGTCTGTCTTTTTGTTAAACAGGATATATTGAACGCGTAATTCATAAGATATTTTTTTTTGAAAGTCAACCAAGTATCGTAAATGATGGATTATTTGATTTTAGATTTTGAAAATTTAACTATATGGTCCAAAGAGTAAAGCAACTTTAAAAAATAAAAATAAAAATAAAAAAGAAAAGTAATTTTTAAAAAATAAGTTAAAATTTTAAATATTTAATTTAAGAAAAAATAAAAGTATTGTAAATAAATGGGGAAGAAACCAACAAAAATTTTAAAGTAATAAAATTATTAAATGGGATTTAAAGAGATATATAATAAGCCTAAATTAAATAAATTAAATAATAACAGTTTTATGTCGCCGAAAAAAACAATTTAAAAAAGGAGAAAAAAAAAGATGTGAGGACGAAAATTTTGGGTTGGCGCCAAAATTGTTCCCGGCAATCGTCCTCAGCCACTGCGCGCGAAAACCCTGAAAATGTCTCCCTTCCCGCCTTCCCCCCTTCGTTTATCTACAACCTTCTTCCTCCATTACTGTCCAATCCTTCTGCGCCTCCAATCCTTCCCTTTCTTCAATTTCCTCCCTCATGGATCTCTCCAAGATTGCCAGGAAGCTCGATCTTTCCGACTCCGAAACCCTCACCCGGAAAGCTGGGGAATTCCGTCGCCTCTCCGATCTCCAGTTCAATTCTTCCGCTATTGGCGTTGTAAGCTTTCATCTGCATCTCTTTCAATTCTTCTGTGATCGGTAATTGTTCAATTTTGTATTTAATCTATATCTCGTTCTTGTTTTTTTTTGTTTTTAGGGTGAGGTTTGCAAGGCCATAATCTGTTTGGAAATTGCCGCTACGAGGTATGCTTTCGATTGGTGATTGATTTTTGTTTCATTCTGGTTTCTAAATAGTGATTCCATTGTTATTTGGATTTTGATTAGAATGGATGCATTATATCGCAGATTAGGGATTCTATTTGATAGATCCAATGCTATCAAGTTAAGTGGGATGTCGGAAAAGGCGTACACTAGATCTTTCAATTTGTTTCAGAATGGTCTTGGTTTCAAGTGCGTCTTTCGAACTCTACCTTTCTGTTTCTGTGATTCTTTAATATATTTAGTTTATCGAATTCCTTTGGTGCTGCAGAAGTAAGCTCGATATCAGAGAATTAGCAGTGCAGTTTGGGTGTATTAGGCTGGTTGCTTCAGTTCAAAATGGCTTATCTCTGTAAGATCTCTATAATTGAAACTTTTCATTTTAGTTTCTTCACATCTCTTCTCAAATCTCATTTTTATTGAATTATGAAATACGCGTATAGCAGTACTCTTGTTCATTGAAATGTTGATCAATGGAAAGTGAATTTCTCTTGCCTTCTATCAGTTACTCTAATCTGGAATTTTAACTGTCTTTTTAAAATTGATCGGCTCATATCATGACATTATTTGTTTTAGATACAAGGATCGGTTTGTTGCATCACTGCCAGCTTCTCGACGTGCTAATGCCGACTTCTCCCGATCAGTATTTACGGCTGCAGCTTTTTACTTGTGTGCAAAAAAACACAAGGTACCCCATGAATTACATTTTTTCTGTTTTGCAACATGGATATATGCGTGTCCTGTAACTCTTACTGGAAATGCTTCTTTCATATAACAGCTGAAGGTTGACAAAGTTAAGCTCATTGAACTCAGTGGAACATCTGAATCTGAATTTTCATGTGTAAGAACATTATTCCTTTCCGTTGAGTTTGTGTATGAAATTGAGACAATTATTAACCAATTCTTGGCATTGCAGGTTGCTACTTCCATGAAGGACTTGTGCTTTGACGTCTTTGGAATTTCTAGTGAAAAGAAAGATCCCAGGGATGCCAAAGGGAACAGGGGTATGTGTCTCTCATGCTTCCATTTTCTCCATTTTCTCACTTTGTTAGCTTAGCTTATGCCTTTTGCAACCTCACAATTGGATTGCAGACATGTTAGATGCATTGCCAGAAAAAAGGAAACGTGAGGATGGCGGTTACTTATCTGATGATAATGAAGAGGTACCAAGTAGCTGCATCTCAAGTACTTGAATTTCATGAAAGAAGTCTACTAATTGTCCGTGTTCAAAGATGTCACGCTTTGCATTTTTGCCAAAATTGAGTCTAGAAGAGTTGTTTTTCAATATCATGTTTCAAGCCTTTACTGTTGTTTCTAAATGTGTCTCGTCTCTGTTTCTTTTCTTGTTTCATTCCATTACATGCTTAATGGCCTTAAATTTTGTATTGACTATTAATGGGGTGTGCTATTTCTAGTTTTCAAGAACAAAACGACGCAAGCCAATGGATGAACATGCTTATAATCAGTGGAAATCCTCTGTCATTGCTTCCAATAATCTGACCAAGACAAGAGGTCTTTTGAAAATATTCATCTTCTATTGATCAAGTTTCTTGTTTTAGTCGCATAACATCTAACTATTATTGTGCTCTTCTTCCAGTTCTTAGCAAGCGAACCAGGCAAACTTCCCTCATGGAAATTAAAGAAAAGATGTCAAAGTAGGAGATGAACAAATCTTTGAGGTGCCAAAGTATTTGAATGAAGATTGTCACAAAGGGAGGGAGAAGTGGATGGTTGAACCACTCTATTTCCTTGCATCAAATTGGGTTGCATAAGTTGAGCATTTGGGGTTGCATCGGGAGGATAACATCCCTACCTTGGCCGCATTTTTCTTACAAACCGTCGTGCCACAGAAAGGCCAGAAATTTTGCCTGGACACATTAGTGTCCCAATGTATTTATGAATGTAATGTACAGACACGAGTCTCAAAGTTTTAGGGAACTGTTTATCGATGTACGTAAACATTCCTCCACGTCTCATGCTTCTGAATAATTACTGTATGAATTGTTATTCAACTTTAGAAATGGAAGGATACAATTATAGATAAAAGTATTTTTTTTCGCTCAAAATCTTATTTTTACCCCTTTATTTTTAAGAGGTAATCTAGAATGTTAAAAGTCTTAGTTCTCCGGTCAAGAACAAGAACATGACATGAAAGAGTGAAACGAGTAAAAGCCTACAAGTAAACTACTTATTAAGTCTCTGTACCTTGATCCATCCATTTATAAAGGTTAGGTGTTAGGAGGAGAATCATGACCTACCACTATAGTGCTAAAGCTTCCAAATCAATTGATTACACACTTTGAAGGAAAAATTGAAGATATAATGATCCAAGTTGGGAAATTCATCTTCCCAACTGACTTCATAATTCTGGATTACGATGCATATGGAGATGTGTCCATCATCTTGGAGAGATCGTTTTTAAAGAAACTTAGTAGATGTGCAAACGTCAAGATTGAATGATCAATAAATTGAATTCAACAATGAATGTATGTATGGAGTACCCGAATGATATGGAAGAATATTCTACTGGAAGAGGAATTAGAGAAAGATTAGTAAGAGAAAGCAAAAGAGAGTAGTGAGAACTGAAGAGAAGGAACATTATTAGATGAAACCTTCTAATAAGAATCACGGTGTTCCAAATGTTCCAAGTAGACCTATTACACGATCTAAGACCAATAAGATTCAACAAGTAATCATTTTTCATCTACTTTCATGTGTTACAAGTTGATTCGATTGAGGAATGAACATTTGAAACTTCAGAAGTGAATATTTGCACTATTGAAGTAGCGGATGAAGTTGATATAAATTACCCTTGATTAATAAGTTGTTAGAAAACTTTATTTTATTATTTTTAATTTCATAATTTGTATAATGGAAGAAGATTCCAGTAACTTTTTATGGTAACTTTTGTGGTGGAGATTGAAAGGGAAGGTGAGTAAATTATGTAGTGATCATTTTAAGAATCGAAAGTTTTTGTTTAGTGATTATAAATACCCACAAATTATTATGTAAAAGACAAATTTTGATGAATAAAAATTTAGCTCTCACATTGAGATTTTTACTCTTAAAATTTTGAACATCAATAGTTATAATTTATCAGTTTCATGAAGTCTTTATCAAGTTTGATTTGTGGAGTGATTCAATTTAGAGCAAGGTTTCACATTTATTAGTTTTTTTTTTTTTTTTTTTTTTTTTTTTTTTTTTTTTTTTTTTTTTTTTTTTTTTTTNTTTTTTTTTTTTTTTTTTTTTTTTTTTTTTTTTTTTTTTTTTATCTTTATGTTAAGAGGTAATCTAATTCGAGCATTATTTCTTTGTTGATTCGAATTTCTATAGGAAGATATTAATTTCTTTGATTCGGGCCGAGAATTAGGGTTAACTTATCAATTTTGTATAAGTAACTTGAACCATTACCATCCAAACTAGGGAGGCACCTCCACCTCATGGAACGAAGAAGAGTTTCACCACAAAGAAAGTAAGTGAGATTCTTACCTAGCAGAGTCAAAGAGTTGACAAACTAAAAAAGTGGTTTTCAACTGCTCCAGACAGATTGGAAGAGACTTCTCAAGACAAGATTAGTTGGAAGAGCATTGAGAGACTTGAAATCAATCTCATCCTACTTAGCTAAGTTTGTTAAGAGTTTGTTGACAGAGACGTCAACCACTTGAATGGGGAAAAATGTTACGGTCATGCTTATTCAATTCGTATTGCTTGTGGTCGCGTGTCGAATGTTCCAGTCATGCTTGTCCAAGACGTGTTGTTCACGAACACATGCACATTCCAAACTCATTTTACTTACTTTCATATATATATTTAGGTCTTTACTATTCCTATCATGTTCATAACGGGGTACGACTATTCACCAAAATCATGTTTACAACTGTGAAGGCTAAAATGCCTCAAAATGTAGTATAGAGAATTGGTCATCAATTCTTCCCACCCGAGTAATATGCTATCAAAATTGTGGTGGTTGCGTATTCGATTTTAGCGTGTAATGTTGTTATAAATCCATATGGGTACTGTTTGTTGTTGGTGGTAGAACACGTGAGGAGGATGCGCACGTGATAAGGTTTGTGCCTCCAAATATCTCACCCACCGACTCACCCTCCACACGCCCCCATGTCTTCGCATTCCCACTTCTGTTGACTTTTTTTATATCTTTTAATTCTTCAACTGATCCTGGCCGTCCATCTCATACATCTTTAGTTGGCCTCATCAATCATATCATGGGCCCCACGAAACCACTCAATCCAGTCTGTGTCCGTAATCACGTCGTTCAGATCAAGCGCGTGAGGGCCCCACTCCCTCCAAGTCAGGTGTGGAACTGGAACTGGAACTGGACATCCCATACGACGCCGTTTATGTCAGGTTCTATTTATTTATTTATTTATTTATTTATTTATTACGTATTTTTATGTTTGTATATGTATCTCGAAAAAATAGAATATATATATCATAAACATAACAAATACTAAAATTTTCTTTATTATTTTTAAAGCTAAAGTTAATATGGAAACATGTTATTAATCATTTTTTAAAAAGTTTTAAAAATTTAGTAATATTTTTGAAATAATATTAATTTAAAAAAACATAAATGTTTTGAAAAGAAATTAGAGGATAAATAAAGAAGTATTTAAAATAATTTACATGTTTTTAGTTTGGAGTGAGAGAGGAGACACAGATCTTTTAGAGTCTTGGTTGGAGCTGGGTGGGGTTTCTCACTCATTGTTTCTTCTCTTCCGTTTCCTTTCAGATCCCCCACCTCCAGCTTCCCTCCAGATCTAACTCCGTTCCACCACCCCTACTCTTTCTTATTTCTTCTTCTTCTTCTGCTGCCGATTGCTTCGCCTCTCTCTTCCTGCCGTCGGTGAGGAATCTGATTCGGAACACTTCGCTTTTCTTTGTTTTCAATTCCTGATTCTTCCATTTTATTCTTTTTCTCTGCTGTCGGTGAGTGGGTTGCGGGCTGTCTTTCTGCTCCTCGGATTTAGTTTGATTCTATTGCACGTTTAATTATGCTATACTTCTATCCAATTTATGTTTTCGTTTCTTAGGGCTCAAGGTTCTGTTAAAATAGTCGGGATGAGAGATTTACTAGGTGAACTATTTGTATTTGTTTTTTTCAAGACTCTTGTTGCGGATCTGAGCGGATCCGGGTTTTTTTTTTTTTTTTTTTTTTTTTTTTTTTTTTTTTTTTTTTTTTTTTTTTTTTTTTTTTTTTTTTTTTTTTTTTTTTTTTTTTTTTTTTTTTTTTTTTTTTTTTTTTTTTTTTTTTTTTTTTTTTTTTTTTTTTTTTTTTTTTTTTTTTTTTTTTTTTTTTTTTTATTATTATTTTAGAGATGATACTTCTAGGCATTGATTACTTTGGGATTGCTATTACAACCCAGAGCTGTTAGAATTGAAGTGGAACATGCGTATGAATTATCTACTTTGATAGCGCCGCTTTGTAATTTAATTCCAATTTACTTACTATTGTGTGGAAACCATACAGGGGCATTATGGCACCCAAACCAAGCTCAGGTGATGGTAGGACAAGGAGTTGGGTCCAAATTTTTATAGTTGTAGGATTGTGTCTTTTCTTCTACATACTAGGGGCATGGCAGCGGAGTGGGTTTGGGAAGGGAGATAGTATAGCTATGGAGATTACTAAGACTGGATCTGACTGCAATATTGTTTCGAATTTGAATTTTGAGACGCATCATGGAGGTGAGGTCGAGACTATTGATGAGTCGGAATCAAAATCTAAAATATTTGAGCCATGTAAATCTCGATATACGGATTATACTCCTTGTCAAGATCAAAGGCGTGCAATGACCTTCCCCAGGAATAACATGCTTTATCGTGAGAGACATTGCCCTGCTGAGGAAGAAAAGTTGCATTGTTTGATACCAGCCCCCAAAGGATATGTAACACCCTTCCCTTGGCCAAAAAGTCGAGACTATGTTCCATTTGCGAATGCACCGTATAAGAGTTTGACCGTCGAGAAGGCTATACAGAACTGGATTCAGTATGAGGGCAATGTATTTAGGTTCCCTGGTGGGGGAACTCAGTTTCCTCAAGGGGCTGATAAGTACATCGATCAGCTGGCTGCTGTGATTCCTATTAAAAATGGGACAGTTAGGACAGCTCTTGATACTGGTTGCGGGGTATGCTATTCTCATAATACTTCATACTTATTTCTTTCCTACTTTCCCTAGATGCACTTTAAATTCTCTGAGGTACATGCATTTGTTTATTGAATTTCTGTTCGTGGTTTCCTTAGGTTGCCAGTTGGGGTGCGTATCTTCTAAGTAGAAATGTGCTAGCCATGTCATTTGCACCACGAGACTCTCACGAAGCACAGGTTCAATTTGCTCTTGAAAGAGGAGTGCCTGCAGTTATTGGTGTTCTGGGTACCATTAAGCTGCCTTATCCATCTAGAGCCTTTGACATGGCTCATTGTTCTCGCTGCTTAATCCCTTGGGGTGGAAATGGTGAGAATTAGGATTGACGCACTTACAAAATGTACCTTACAAAAAGCATTTTTGAGTTTTATACAACAAAAATATGAATAAAAGCAAGCAGTGTTGGTAATTTTAGAGGTCACATCTATTCTTTTTCTGCAGATGGAACATACCTAATGGAAGTTGATCGAGTTCTGAGGCCGGGTGGTTATTGGGTGCTTTCGGGTCCTCCAATCAACTGGAAGACTAATTATAAGTCATGGCAGCGCCCTAGAGATGAACTTGAGGAGGAACAGAGAAAGATTGAGGATATTGCCAAGCTTCTTTGCTGGGAAAAGAAGTTTGAGAAGGGTGAAATTGCTATTTGGCAGAAGAGAGTAAATACTGATTCATGCCCTGACAGACAGGATGATTCTCGTGATATCTTTTGCAAATCTCCAGTATCAGACGATGTCTGGTATGATCGCAGTTGGTGTTCTTATCAGTAGTTTCGTCTATTTATATAAAAACGCTTTTATTACAACTAATCGTTGCATGGACTCAGACTGATGTATATACATTAATGAACTTAGGTATGAAAAAATGGAGACCTGTATCACTCCATATCCTACTGTTGAGAGCTCTGATGAGGTTGCCGGTGGTGAACTGAAGACATTTCCTTCAAGGCTGTATGCTGTACCTCCTAGAATTTCTAGTGGTTCTATTCCTGGAATATCCGTTGAGGCGTATCATGAGGACAATAACAAATGGAAGAGGCATGTGAAGGCTTATAAGAAGATCAATAAACTTATTGATACTGGAAGATATCGTAACATTATGGATATGAATGCTGGTTTGGGAAGCTTTGCCGCATCCCTTGAATCTTCTAAACTATGGGTCATGAACGTGGTACCCACTATAGCCGAGAAAAATACTCTTGGTGCTATCTATGAACGAGGATTAATTGGCATTTACCATGACTGGTAGCTCTCTTCCCCTTTATTCATCTTATATGATGTTAGCAATTCATATAAATTTATTATTCAATTGTTTTAAATTTTAAGGAAATATCCTTTACTCTTTTAATTTAACTTTAAGGTAACTTATGATTTCACCCCAAAATGCATTTCCTAATGATCAAGAACATAGTTTAAGCATTTTAGAAACTCCATTTTGAGTCTTCTGATATTGAACGTATTTGTTTTGAAGTTCTGTTGCTTCTCTTCATTACAATAACTAGTTTCTGAGTTATTTAAATCATTTTCCCTATTATATTCTACTGCCGTTTAGCATTTTAAGACATGCTCTGTTTTCTTTTCTATTTTATGGTTCAGGTGTGAAGCTTTTTCCACTTATCCTAGGACGTATGATCTCATTCATGCCCATGCCATTTTCAGTTTGTACAAGGACAAGTAAGTACTTGAATTTGAATAAACATCAAATTTGAAGTGCGTGATCTTTCTTCTCCTGCAATTTATATTTTCACGCGTTAGTGGTGGGGTTGGATGTGTTAGGAATCACGACTCTCCACGATAGGATGATATTGTCCACTTTGAGCATAAGCTCTCATGGCTTTGCTTTGGGCTTCTCCAAAAGGCCTCATACCAATAAAAATGTATTCCTTACTTATAAGCTCATGATCATTCCTTATATTATCCGACGTGGGACTCCATCCCAACAATGATGAGATTATAATTTATCAATTGCATTGGTTTAACTTGTCTTTTTGTTTTTTGCTTTTGTTAATATACCCAATGATATAACATTTATTCTTATTGAGTAACTGATATGGTTGTAATGTAATTATTATTATACACAGATGCAACATGGAGGACATTCTTCTGGAAATGGACAGGATTTTGAGACCGGAAGGAGCAGTGATATTCCGGGACGAAGTGGACGTACTTGTTAAGGTAAAGAAGATGATAGGAGGAATGAGATGGGATGCAAAAATGGTGGATCATGAGGATGGTCCTCTGGTGGCTGAGAAGATACTGGTTGCTGTGAAGCAGTATTGGGTCGTAGGTGGAAACAACTCCACATCACACTGAAATTTCTTATCAGGGCCGCTTACAAAATTCCGTCGCTCAACATACAACGCCCTCCTCCCCCGTAATATAGTCTTTTTTCTACACACCACGGAGGGAAAGTGGGAGAACGCAGAGCCCAGCTAAGGTAGCTAGCTTTGCTTAGCTGCAGGTGCGCTTTGTTTCAAAATTTCCCCTGTTTTTTGAGCCTGTCTGTTGTGACCAAGACAATTACTTCCTTAGCTCCCATTTTTATGTGCTAATTGTGTTGTCTAATTTATTATATCCACGCACCCCTTTCAAAGAAAGAAACTTCAATGTCCGGTCGAAAAAACATCATAGTTGGGTTGGGTTGGATTGGGTTCGATTGTTTTCTCTGATCTGCCTACTCTGTAATTCTATCATGTTACTAACTTATATAATGCCTATATCTTCGGTAATTTATTTCCCTCCATGTTTAGTTTATTTATTTTTATTTATTTTGATTTCTACAAAAGAGTACATGTTAATTATAGATTGACTGGGAAGAGAATAGTACGTGATAGTTCATATTTTTTCTTTTGGGAAGCCTTGAGTCATGAAAAACCACCATGAGGTGGATTTGAAATTTGTTTAATAGGCCAATAAAAAATTAAAAACTATCCAACTAAACACAAGTTCACGTAATACATATATTGGACTCCAACTCTTTGTTATGTTCGGGACATACATTCAGGCTACTTTCATGCATCTTAAGTCTCATTGGGTATGCACCATTTTCATAGGTAAGCGGTATCCCAAAAGAGTCGTAGAAAGAAGAGAACACTAATATATCATGTTTTTTTTTTCGTGTCGGTATGAATCATACATAAACATGGCCTTCCACCTTATTACTGCATGAATAATCACACTCATTCCTTTCATTTATATTCTCATCATTTCCATGCCAAATATATAACATTTCAATGATATATCATTTACGTTGATAACTGCATAAAAATTATACATGTTTTTTTTCCTGTAGAGGCTTAATTTCAATGGAGTCCAAAATTTTTAGTAGTTAATAACCTTAAAACTCATATATCTCCCTAGATAGGTTTAAAGAATTCTTGAATCGACTCAACCGGAGGAAAAGACACTAAATCGATCCAAAACAATGAAGAAACCCTCGAAGGACTTGGCTAAACCAAGTCAAATTGGACCTACACCAATCATCCTAATGGTATTGAACCGACCTGAACTCCATTGCATTGTTCCAAATTTGCTTGAATTGACTAGGAATAGTTTTATCAATGAGAAAGACAAGCGATCATTTTAGCCAACCATTCCTATCTCACGCTCAACCTTATTGCTTCTAAATTGCTACTTACGCTAATAATCAATACTTTTTAAGCTTATTCGAGTCTTAAAATCAAATGATGGCTTGTAGCTATTTAATAGTTGATTGAACCTTACTCCACATTTGATAATAAATTCATAATTATTCCATTATCTCCTATAAATAGATATCATCATCAAACTCAAAATCATCATCCAAATTCATTTGGCATATTTTAGTCCAAACTTAAGGTTAGAACCATCAAAATTGGGTAACAAAATCAGACCCAATTCAGATTAAAAGTAAACTACGTCTTCTTCCTTGAGACACTATATATTATGTACTTTAATATATCTAATATATTAATATATTTTAATAGGTGATATACCTGATAGAATATAAAGGCTCATTCAAACGGCATTTGTTGATATATTAATAGTAATTGAAACTTGAAATTATATTTGGGAAGAACGATCGATATACTACTGATAGACTAACGATATACTTTAAACACATTTTGAATGAGTATTGATATACTATTATAATATCAATGTTATAGACTAATGATATACTTGAAATTGTATATTTGGAATGAATTTTGAATTAATATTGATGGTTAGACTTGAAATTGTACTTTGGACGAGTATTACTTTACCATTTATACACTAACGATATATTTGAAGTAATATGTGATTACATGAAATCAAAGATATAGTTTTCAGTGAAAGTATTTGCAAACGAGAAATTGAAAATTCATTTGGTAGTTCTCTAGTGTTGACTAAAGGGGAAGAAGTAAATTGAAGGGCCCAAACAAAGGCTGATCAAAATCAAAGAATCGGGAAATTTTTTCAAGCAAACCAAATGTATTGTGTTGGAATTGTGGAGAAAAATGTCACTTTCTAACCGATTATACAAGAGCAAAGAGAAACCAAAATCACAAACCAGTGATGATAATGATTCTATAAATTTAGCCGAAGACATCGAGGATGCTATGTTCCTTAGTGTAGACAGTCTGAATGAATTTTAGATTTTGGATTCAGGTGCATCTTTTTTTCTTCTCCATAAAGCGTATCTTGATGACAACAAAGCCTTGGAGATTGAAGAAAAGGGGATGTCTACATAAAAAACTCTTGTAGGAAATCAATGAACGTTAAAGAATGTCAGATATATTCATAATCTCAAGAAGAACATGACCTGTATTTGTCATTTGGATAGCACGCGTTATGCAACAAAGTTTGGGAAGAGTTCGTGGAGGATTATGAAATGTGTTATGGTGGTAGCAAGTGACACAAAATTTGGAACCTTATACACTAATACATGGTGCATAAACGTGGTTGCTTTTGTTGAGAATGCTTCAAATTCAAGTTTATGGTACCATAGACTTGGACATATGAGTTGGATGAGATGCTTTTGTTGAGAAAGTTTCAAATTCAAATAAATGAAGATGCTGGATGAGAAATGAGTTTTAGAAGGCATGAAATCTGTTGATATGGGTCATTGTAAGAATTGTGTTATGAGCAAACAAAAACGAGTTAGCTTCACAAAGGCTATTGAGAATTGAAAAAAATGCGGTTGGAAATGGTCCATACAAACGTTTGAGAACCATCTCTAGTTCCATTACTTGGTGGGTCAAAGTTCTATGCTGCCTTCATGATGATTTCAACAGGAAGGTATGAAATTATTTCCTGAAACACAAGTTATATGTGTTTGCCACCTTCAAGAATTAGAGAGCTGAAGTTGTAAATTAGACCGATTTGAAGATCCAATGCATGTGGTCTGACAATGGAGAAGAGTACGACAAGTCATAATTAATCATTTTGTGCAGCTGAGGGAATTAGATTAACAAGGACAATTTCTAGTACAACAAGGCAAAATTGTATTGCTGAAAGGATGAATAGGACATTGAATGAGTGAACAATGAGTTTGAGGATTCATTTTGAATTGCAAAAGACATTTTGTGTCGATGTTGTAAATACAACAACCTACTTGATCAATAGAAGGTCGTCAGTACCCTTGAAGTTTAAGTTGTCAAAAGAGGTATGGAAAGGAAAAGATCTCAAGTACTCTCACTCGAGAACTTTTGGTTGTACTGTACATGTTAGATCTAGAGGAGAAAGACAAGATTGAAAGAGACAAGCTTGACACTAAGGTTGTGAAGTGTTAATTCATAGGCTATGATTCTGACAAGTTCGAGTATAGATTTTGGGGCGACAAAAACAGGAAAATTCTGAAACATTGTGAGGTGACTTTGGATGGAAATGTCAAGTACACTGACAAAAAGAAGAAAAGTTCTTGGACAATGAAGTAAGTGGAAGAAATATACATTCAACCCAATAACCCGAATCAAACCAACCAACCCAAATTATAGGGGTTGAATTAATTTTCTAACCTAACCCAGATTACAAATGAATGAAAACGTGATTCAATTGGTCGGTTCATTCGAGGTTCATGGGAAAAATTTTGAACCCGACAAAATCTTATATAGAACTCATTTACGTGTGTACCAAAGTGGTAATTCTTTTATTAGCAATTTTGTTTCTTTTATATTATTTTTTATTTTCTTTTATATATTTTATTACTTTCTTTTATATTATTTTATTATTTTGTTTAGTTTTGGTTTGAGAAAACCAATATCATTTTTTTATTTCATACCTTTAATATTTTATACCGTTTTAAAGCATATGAATAAAGTAACAAACTCTTATTCATACGCTTCAAATATATCGTATCCAAGAATGATTATAAATAAATGAGTTTCAAATCTATACCCAATAATCATTAAGAAGTAGTTAAATTGTGGTGATCTCATCGAGATAGGAGTGTACACCCAACTTGTAAACTCGAAAATCAAACCCGAATTATAAGGGTTGGGTTGGGTTTGATTGAATTTTGGGTTTGATTGAATTTTGGGTTTGAGTTAGGTTCATTTTTTAATCCAATTCAGTTCGGATAGGGTTTGGGTTCCAAAAGAAAATAATTGGATCAACTTGACCCAACCCGAGAACCTTAAAAAAAAAAAAAAACACAAACGATGCCCAACACCCAAGCCCAGAGTCCACACCTCTGACTCTGTCCCGTCGCATTCATCTAGCCTACGCCGTCTACATACATTCTCTCTCTACCGTTTGGCCGTGAGTCCTAGACTTTGTCTCTCTAACTCTCAAGTCTCAAATGAAATGGCCCCTGGACCATTGGACGCTAGCCTCAATCTCCTTCTTGTTCTCAACTTCTCCTTTCTCGATCTCTCGATCTCTCAGTCTTTCAATCTCTCAATCTCGGTCTCTCCTTCTCATTCTCGACCCTTGGTCTCGATCTCTCGGTCTTCCAGTCGCTTAGTTTTTGTCTCTCCTTCTCGTTCTTGGCCCCTGGTCTTGGTCTCTAAGTCTCCTTCATGTGGATAATCATCTCAATTTGTCTTGGCTTCTCCTCTCTCAGTTTTCTTCTCTTGGTCTCGGTCTCTCAGTTTGTACTGAAGGTAAAATGAGTATGTTTTAGTTTTATGTTTATAACTTGGTTGCTTAAGATGATAAGACTATCATCTTGTAGTCATATCTTTTCAGTAGTTGTGGACTTTGATTTAGAACCTATAAATTTTTAGTTGTGGACATTGATTTTGAAGCTGTGGACATTCGTCTTCATTGCGCATCACAATATTGTTTATTTTAAATTTTAGTTGCAATTGAAATAGTTTATAGTTGAGTTATTTTGATGCATATTGTGGTAATTGTTCATCTTCGGTTGAATGTTTGAATCATATTAATTTGATTTTACTTTCTACTCCTTATTCTGGCTCTAGCTTTAATAATAATAATGCATCGAAGCCATTATTGGTTGCATAGTCTGAATTTAAGAAGAGGAAGCCTAGTAAATCAACTGTGTGTGATCATTTTACAAGCTTAATGAACAATATAAAAGGTGCAAGTGTAATTATTGTGGTAAGGAGTATGCTTGTGATACTAAATCTTGTGGAGCTAGCACGTTGTGGAAACACTTAAAATAAGTTTAGAAAGTACCCATATGAGGTGGAAGACAAAGGAAAAACCACCCTCAATTTTCAACCTTCAATAGATAGAGAGGGTGGTAGTAATATTGTTACTTCATTATTTAGTCAAATAACATGTAAAGTAGCATCTGTTGTCATTTAAATTCATAGAGAATGAGTTGTTTTGTAATTTTACATGTCCTAAGTTTGGCCCTCCTTCAAAAGTAACCGATATATATTTCAACGATTTGTGGGAGAAAAAATGAAATTAAAAGATTTTTTAGCAAATCATTCCAAGAGAGATTGTTTTACCACTGATAATTTAACTTGGTGCAAAACATTAACTATATGGTAATCACTACACAATTTATTGATTCATAATGGAATTTGCATAAAAAAATTCTCAATTTTTGTTAGGTTGCTAACCATAGAGAGACTATTCACAAGATTATTGAGAGTTGTTTATTGGAATGGGGGATTAATAAAGTTTTCTCTTTCACAGTTTTGGAATAAATAAACTCTTCCTCCTCGAGTAAGATTGTAATAAGATTCAAATCCGAAGAGGGGAGAAGACTAAGTAAGCTCTGCCCCCTTATTCTCTCTGTATAAAAAAGGTCTGCAAGTGAGGGAGAAAGGATTGCTTCTTGCTCCAGAAATACGAGCGTTGAACTTGCGGACGATACCATTCTTCTAGGCGAAGCCTCCTCCAACCAGAAAAGCCAGATGTTGAAAGGTAATCCTTGATCATTTTAGCTGCAGGAAGGCTAATATGAATGAAAGAAAGAAAAATATATATTTTTTTTTCAATATGAGATATTATGAGAAGACTTAGAAGTTGAAATTCACGTCTTAGTGGGAGAAATATTATACATGGAGGTGTTGTGCCTCTTAAAATATTATCACTATCCCAATAATTGTATTAGCCAATTATATATTTATTTGACTGTTGAACACAACTCTATGTGGGAAACTCGCACTCTTTATTTAGATCAATCGAGAAAAGATTACAAGACACTCTATAGAATACTACTACTTTCTTTGCTTCGTCGAGAAAAGATTACAAGACACTCTGTAGAACGCTTCTACTTTTTGTGCTTTGTATTTTTTGGGATGAAACCTAGGTAGGGTGGAAGAGTATATACTAGAGCTACGCAATCTACTTCTAAAATATCTTATTTTTTCCTAAAATATGTAAATCTCTCCTCAAATATCTCGCTATCTTTATTCGAAAATACCTAAATCATTTTATTCAAATAAATATATAATGGGCTAACATAATTATTGGGCTAGTGATATATTTTAACACATCTTAGCACTAGTCCTCAATCAATGTACCTAAATCATTTTAATAAAATAATATATAATGGGCTAATACAATTATTGGGCTAGACCCTATTGGGCGAGCGATGATATTTTAACACTCTCCTCAACACTAGTCCTCAATCACTACACCATGTTGAGTTGACAACAAAGCTCTCATGTTAGCTCTTTTGTAAACAAGTCTACCACTTGGTCATCCGTATTCTTTCTTCATTACTTTCTGCCAAGCCGAGTTTTTGATGCTTCTTCATATGTCTCTGGCTCATTAACTCCATCTTCTTGTGTTTGCAGACTTAGGGTTTGGTCTTCAGATTCTATTTGATCGCCTAAGTTGTTGATGTGTCGTTTCATTTTTAATCAGATTTACTTGATCGAGTCACTTCTTGCTCGTCAATATCAATGTCACTTGAATCTTCAGGCGCATCAACATTTGACTGAATTTGCGTAGTTTTCTTCTCCATCTTATGTTGTAGAATTTCTTCGATATTGTTTGAATCTGGTAAGACTTTCTTCTCTGAGGACCTTGAAGATGCTTCATAGAAAACTACATCTCTTGATGTATAGTATTTTCCACTTGTTGGATCACAACACTTCCACCCTTTCCTTTGATTGTCATATCCAACAAATATACACTTGACTGCTTTCTTGTCAAACTTGCTACGTAGATGGCTAGGCACATTCTTAGGAAACATAACCAAATACTCAGAAGTAGCTAACTGTAGGTTTCATATCCCATAGTATCTCAAATGGTGAGACGAATCCTAGTGGTTGGGGAAGCTTGTTGATTACATGGGTAGCAGTTCGCATAGGTTCAACCCAAAATCTTTCTAGAATATTCTTTGCGTGTAACATGTTTCAACATATTTCTGCAAGATGTCAATTCTTTCTTTATGTGACTCCATTTTGTTGTGGTGTGTCGGCACATGTAAACTGACGTCGTATTCCACATTCGTGTAAATATTGATCAAACTCATCTGATGTGTATTCCTCACCATTGTCTCAATATAGGTAACAGATCTTCACTCCTACTTCTATTTCGATCATCATCTTGAATTCTTGAAATTTTGAAAACGTGTCAGACTTTTCTTTCATAAAGAAAATCCACACATATCTTGAGTAGTCGTCAATGAACGTCACCATATATCGCATTTCACCGATTGATGCTTGTTTGACTGGACTGAATAAATCAGAGTGAATTAACTCTAATGGTTTCTTTGCTTTGAAATTTGACTTTTTGTATGGTAATTGATGAGTTTTACCATATTGACATCCAACACAAACTTTTGTTTTAATTTCAAGTTGAGGTAGACCTTTGAGCATGAATTTCTCCATAATCAACTTCAACTCGTGGTAGCTAACATGTTCCAATCTTGCATGCCATAAATCTGTTGTCTCATTCTTTCGGGTCTTGTCAACATATGTAGACTCCGTAGATAGGACGTAAACAAAATTCACTATTCGTCTTTCCATTGTTGGCTTTCCAGTTATCTTAATATCCTCATAGATTTTCACATCTTATGGCCCAAACAAGACATAGTTTCCTGATGTTGTTAGTTGTGACACTAACAAGTTCTTTTTTATTCCCGGTACATGATAAACATTATGTAGTGACATTATATCATATTTATTGTCATGCATGATTTTCGTATTGCCGATCTAAGTAATTGACAATTGTGTGTTATTTGTTGTGCGTACCATACGACTGCCTTTGTACTCTTTCTTGTCTTGCAATTTAGTCTGATCGCCAATCATGTAGGTTAAGCATCCTGAATCAATGATCCAGTCATTCTCGTAATCGATATGTTCTCCCATCATTGCCATGAATGATAACTCATCTTCTGCTATGGGATAATAGTACCTCTACTTCCCATTCATCCTTCATCTCCTTTTTGGATGTTGCCACATTGTTTTCAACAGATTTTTTCTTGGATCAACAATTCCTGGACATGTGTGGCCCTTTTTCCCACACTTGTAGAAAATACCTCCAAATTTCTTTCCTTGAGAACTCTTGTTATCGTTCTTTTGAGCTCTCTCAGGTTGTTTAGTTCCTTGATGACTTTTTGGCTGGCTAACAAATTTTCAAACTCTACAACTAATGGTTGAGTGGACCATCCTTGTACAGCAACAATGAAGCTTCTATATTTTGGTTGCAATCCGTGGATAATGATCCTATTCATTCGATCTTCTCTAATTGCAGACTTCGGGTCTAGTTTAGTAATCTCTCGACAGTTCGTCTTGACTTTGTGGAAGTACTGAGAAATCGTCATGTCACGTTGTGAAATTGATAATAGCTTGTTCTCCAGAAGTTGTAGCATCGTATTGTTTTCCTTTGAGAACAACATCACGAACGTGTCCCATGTTTCTTTTAGTATCTTGTTACCCAAATATGCTCTAACATCTCTTCTTTGATTATGGTCTTCAAGGCAAACATTGCTTTGCCTGCTTTGATTCTCTATTTGCGCAAGGCGCCGTTAGAATCCTCCTCTCGTGGCGTAGTTTCACTCTCGCTAATGACCTCCCAAAGATCATGCCCTTGTAAATAGGGCATCATGCATGTTGCTCACATGTTGTAGTTGTTGTTGTTGAGTTTCTTGATTCCTCCAACAATTTGGAAATCACCCATCGTGTTGGCAATACCTCAGTAATACCAAACAAGCCTTTTTCGACACAAAACTTGCAGAGTCACAGAATACTCACGATACAAAGAAACTCACTCACTAATAATCTCTAGAAATCGTTTCTGATGTGGAAAATCAGACAGAGCTGCAACCACATAGCATACTAAGAATTCCAAGAGAGGAGACAACCTACATCAACCTCGTTCTGATACTAAGTTAAAAATCATGACTCTCCACAATGGTATGATATTGTTCAACTTTGAGCATAAGCTCTCATGACTTTGCTTTGCGCTTTCCCAAAAGGTCTCATACCAATAGATATGTATTACTTTACTTATAAACCCATGACCATCCCTTAGATTAGCCAATGTAGGACTCCCTCCCAACGATCCTCAATAGTGTGAATCAAAGACTTAAAAAAATGCATGACTCCATTCCTAGTGCTTGCAATGTGGTGACTATGGTTGATCATCCTCCAAGAGATTGACACAATTTAAAGAGTGTGTTGAGAAAAAATTGAATGTAAAGCACTTGCTTGTTTGGATGTGACACCTAGATGGAATTGCACTTATTTAATGCTTGACTATGCTTTAAAATTTGAAAAAGAGTTCAAAGTATTAGAGGAATAAGAATTAGATTGTGTTGATTACTTCAAACAAGGGGATCATGGAAACAAAAGAATAGGGCCGCCATTGATTGATGATTGAAAAAAGTTGTTCGTAAAGTTTTTAATGGTCTTCTATGATGTCATTACAAAAATGAGTGGTTATTTATACGTGATTTCTAATTCTTAATTTCATGAACTTTGGGGTATTCAAGAAATTTTTATTGAGTGGAGTACGAGTGTGAACTCTGTTTTAAGTAATACGGGTTCAAATATGAGAGATATAGAATTGATTTTCTGTGTAATTCAAGAATCTATTAAAATTGGTCCAAGATAATTGTGAACATAATTAAAATAAAAAGGGAGGGGGTGGCAAAGAGTTTTAAATGGATTGCATGAAAATGAAATTATAACAAACATAAATAAACATTTAAGACTTATTCATGCAAACCCTCTAATGTTCGCATGGTGTTTAACACATGAACCAATGTAAATCAGAGAAATAATTTTATAGAAGTTCGAACTTGAAACTGATGTCATGAACTCACATAAGTTGATTTGAATTTCAAAGGACAGAATGAAACTTTCATAAAGGATAAATTCATGACAACTTAAGCTAATCAGGTAAGTGGCCTTACTATCAGCTCGGTTGAAAGACTTATCTTATGTATGACAACAAGTGCCCAGTGGCCCTTGCACGTATTATTTATGCTTTTTGTTATATGATGGTGTGATGATGTTATATGATGACGTGATGACGTTAGAAGATGATGTATTGATTTTGTATGATGATGTAATGATGTATTATGATGACTTGATGATGTTAGATAGTGATGCGATGATGTTATATGATGATGTGATGCTGTTATAGGATGATGTGATAATGTTATGTGATGACATGATGACGTTAGATGAAGATGTGATGATGTTATATGATGATGTGTGAGTTATGATGCTTGATGATGTGCGTAGTGTGTATATATTTCGATGAATGACGTACTTGATATGCTTGATACACTTTATGGCAATATGATAAGTATGATAATTGCGTGACGTTTACCTTAATATGATGATGTTTTGTATATTGAGCATGTTATATGATGATGAGTGTCATATTGCATCATGTTGTTAGATCGACATAGGAAACAACCCTAAGAGCATGAAAATGATGTTAATATAAATATCCACGAGTATGTGTTACCTAGAGTAACAAAGAGATGAGACTAGAGGGTTGTGTCAGAAGAGACATTACGATGGATTTAGAGGGACCTCATGCATATTTTTTGTTCATAAGCATAAGGCTACTTCCCCTAAAGATGATGAGTGCGGCTGCGCACAATATGATGATGAATGCGAATGCACACAACATGATGATGAGTGCGAATACGCACTGTATGATGATGAGGGTGTTCATGAGGCGCATGACACTCTGGGGTTCTGCTGACCTCCAGACGTCACTACAGATTAGCTTGACCAGAGGGTCTAGGGGGTGTCCGAGCGCCCTAGGGATTCACACTCACACGTGTGAGTCCGGTGTAGGGAAGTACTACACATCCAATTTGTCTGAGACTGGATGCCACCCCTCTGATTTTAGAGATGGGTTCCTAAATCATGATTGCATGTGTTTACATTTTTATGGCCCCCTAGAGTGGGGCAACTTGCGGAGTATTCTTCAAAATACTCAGGCCATGTGCCACATCATTTTTTAGGTAAAGACAAGACGCACTTGTACTGAGGATGGCGGCATCGCGAGCAGAGGCTGTGGCACGTGCATAGGGTAGACTCATATTTAAATTTCTAGTCTTAAGTTAGAATAGATTGTTCTACATTTCATTGATTTAAATTATTTAGTATTTTTTTTTTATTTTCTCTAAATTTAAGTATTTCGTATTTAAACACATAAGACCATGACTGTGTTTTTCAGAGAAGAAGTTGCTTTAAGCGTTTTCGAAGTTTATGTTATAAATGTTCATTTTAAGAGTTATATTTCTGCATTAGAGATGAGCATAAGACGTTAGTAGCGACTCTTAGTATGTGAAAATTTAGGGTTGTTACATTTGTGATTAAGTTTGTATAGAAGATGAACTATTTGTCAACTTGTAGGTCAGAATATCCATGCAAATATGCAATTAACTCACAACTATTTTTAAATTTTTTTTTTTGGAACAATAAAAAAATGGAGGGTTGGATTGTGAAAATTGTTGGATTGGGTTGGATTACCAATCCAACCAACTCGAATTTTTGGGTTTGTCCAAAAAATTCCCTCAATCCAACCCAACCTAGACTATGTACTAGTGATGTTGTAGCAGATACTTAAGAAGCTTATGAAACTATTGTTGAGGAACCAGAGCTGAAGCAAGTGACACATGAGCAAGTGTTGAGAAGATCATCCAAAACTATGAGAGTACCATATAGGTATGTACCTTCATTACACTATCTGGTGAAGGGGAACTAGAGTTCTTTGATGATGTTCTGCAGTTGTAGGATACTAAGAATGTTTGATTAATCCACCACACCTAAATGGTGTGAAAGTTATTTTATTTATAATCAAATAAATTACAAGTATATGAAAATAGTAATAAATGAAAATAATAATAAATGGAAAGAGAACTAGATATTTGACTTATAATAAAATATGAAATAAGATATATATGGTAAACTATAATTTATTACTAAATATCCTTAACAGATACAACGAAGTGGGAGCAAGTGATCGATGATATGACTTGGATGTCTAAACTTCAGAATTATGTTGCTTTTTCATCCGAGGTTGAGTACATGGCAATAGCTGAAGTTGGATAAGAGATAATATGAATGACATACTTTTTAGAAGAATTAAGCAAGAAGTAGTGCTAGAAAATTTTTTATACAGATAATCAGAGTGTCATACATTTGGTGAAGCACTTAGTCTATATTTTAAAGACAAAACACATTAGAATATGATAACATTTCACTTGCAGGTTAATGGAAGAAGGTGATTTATAGTTAGAGAAGATAGAAGGTAATTTATAGTTAGAGAAGATAGAAGGTACAAAGAATGCAGCAAGCATGTTGACAAAATGTGTTGATTTTGGAAAATTGAGGTTGTGCAAAACCTTAGTTGGTCTAGCGTAGTGAAGATATTGATGGTTGTTTAAGAATGAAGTTATTGGTTGATTTGATGAATGTGAGAGAATTGTTAGGTCATGGAATCTGATGCTTATTTAGAGCTTATTCAATGATTATAGATAGTAGATTATAGATAGTAAAACTATATATGGTAAATGACATATAAAGTAAATGATAATATATAGTAAACAATTATGTATAGTAAACTCTATATCTAGTAAAACTATATATGGTAGAGACTATAGATATATATATACCTCTTGGTATTGCTTAAAAAATGTACTTTATACATTCTGTTTTACTTATATACTTGAAATCATCAATATAAACCTCTCCCAAATATTCATCCTTGAATTTTTCTCTCTTCTGTTATTTGGGTTCATCTACATTGAGTGTGTGTTGTTGTGTACGAGTTGATTCAAACTACATCTGGGATGTTGGAGGAAACTGTGTACGAGTTGATTCAATCCAAGAGACATACGATCCAAACTATGTCAAGGCTATGCAAGTAGCTTAAGATGCTGGAGATGTGTCTTGCTTCTGCGTTGGCAATCTCAGAAGCAGCGAATTGTGACACTATTTTTCTATGAGGCTGAGTTCATGGTAGCAATTGTGGTATCGTGCCAAGCATTGTGGTTGAGAAATTTGTTGAGAGAAGTGACCGGAAGTGAACTAAAGCCAGTAAGTTTCTACGTCGACGAAAAATCTGCGATTGCATTGATAAAAAAATTGATATTTCACGAACAAAACAAAAATATTGACACTCACTTCCCCTTCATCCTTGAATGTGTCGAGAAGAGACAAATCGTTGTGGAGTTCATATGCACTGGTGAGAAAAGTGTACAAATATTCTCAGAAAGCAAGGGTTGAAGAGATGTAGGAGTTGCTGGTTGTGAAGAATCTCAAATCAAGTCCTAATGAATCAAGATAACCATTTGTTCCGGCATAAATAGTCATTATCTGTTAAAAAGTAAGGGTTGAAGAGATGTAGGAGTTGCTGGTTGTGAAGAATCTCAAATCAAGTCCCAATGAATCAAGATAACCATTTGTTCCGGCATAAATAGTCATTATCTGTTATTTTACCGTCATGAAAGGGGATGATTGAGAGATTTTGAACCAATAAACTTGACTTAGCAGAAGAAGTTACTAACTTATGGAGCAATTTTAGAAAAATTGTTAGTACTTGAAGAACCTAAAATTGCTAGTACTTGACGAATTGTGGACCAAGTTTGATTTACTTACGAAGATTGTTATTAGTTTTTGACTTGAGGAGAAAGTTTAAGAAACTTGTTAGCACTTTCTCCACCATAAATACTCATCATATGTATGCTCTATTCACAAAATTAAAGAGAATTGAAAATCATAGGTGCTTAAGTTCTTTAGTTCAAAGGATCTCTCACCACAAGTATATTTGTTTTGGTATATTTCGATTGTGCATCATATCCAACATTAGCCTTTGTCAAATGATAGAAGAAAGTAGAAGAGTGTAGTTAGTCAACTCGTTCCTCAAGATACTCAACAAAAACGTAATCGTGTTGATGAAGATAAAATGGTAACGAAACCGCATGTATAAAATACTAATGAAAGACCATCAAAATCTTCCATGAAGGAAATAATGCAAAGAAGAAACCAGTGAGTCGGGAGAAGAAGAAATCGAAGAACATAGCTGAAATAATTAGAGGTTATTTCGATCAGAAAAGAGAAACCTACAAGTCAGTGTGCTTCATCAAACTTATCATCTCAACCATGGAGTTCTAAAGGAGACAAAATAATAATAATAAGAAGGATCCAATAATAATAGAGGTGACAGTCACCCATTTGTTCCGACCCTTTCTATTGAACATCCAAGTGGTCTTTCTAACTTGATGGTGTCCAAAAAGTTCTAAAGAACTTGTGCTATTAGAGTGCATATTTGAAAGATAGAGGAGTACCTGACAAGATGATTAAATTCCTATGCATTAAAGAGTAGGAGAAGAAATTGCATATTGCAAAATTAAATTTCTTTTATGAAGAAGACGAAGTTGATCAGGACCAAGAACCGTTGACATTATAGAGCAACATGGATATATTCTCTCCAAAGCCCTAGCAAAGGTTAAGCTTTAAAGACATGCGAGAGTTGCTTAGAGTGATAAAGCTCAAACAAAGTCAAGCTTACCAAAAGGATGCGAGTCAATAAAGTTGACCTAATAAAAATAGTTATTAACTCGATCAAGTTAAAAGGAAAAGGGGATCAAGTTAAAGGAAAATGGTTAGTGGCTTATTTAAGAGAATGTAGTTGCAAAATTGTGGAGGTGAAATGGTTACTGATTTATTTAAAATAATTTTTAGTGTTTTCTTCCATGTAAATACTCCTAAGATTATGTTCTATTCACACTAAAAAGAGAATTGAAAAACTTGCAGTTAAAGGTTCTTCAGTTAAAAGGATCTCTCCCCTTAAGTTATTCCTTCTACTTCATTTACTTATTTTGGTATATTTCGTTTGTGGATCATGTTAGATGAAAGTGTTTTACATTGGTTAATTTAGGGAATGATCATGAGTTTATAATCTAAGAATACACTCTTCATTGGTATGAAGCCTTTTGGGAAGCCTAAAGCAAAGCCATGAGAGCTTATGCTCAAAGTGGACAATATCATACCATTGTGGAGTTCGTCTTGTTGGGTTTTATGTCCTAAAACTCATAGTTTGTAAACAAAAAATATATTTTATTTTCAATAAAGTTATTATTTTTGTTTATTCAGTAAAGATTGTTATTGAATAAAGTGAACTTTACGATTATTAAATAAAGTGAACTTTACGATCATTAATCTAAATCAGTAAACTAAGAACACTCTAGCTATAGTATGTGAGACATAAGAACACTCTGGCTATAGTATGTGAGACATAAGAACACTCTGACTATATATGTGAGACATAAGAACACTCTGGCTATATATGTGAGACATAAGAACACTCTGGCTATAGTATGTGAGACATTAGAACACTCTGGCTATAGTATGTGTGACATAAAAACACTCTGGCTATAGTATGTGAGACATAAGAACACTCTAACTATAGTATGTGAGACATAAGACTTGATTAGTATGATTACTTGAACTATATGTAGAGACATAAGACTTGAACACTCTGGCTATAGTATGTGAGACATAAGACTTGATTAGTACTTGATTTGTATGATTACTTGAACTATATGTAGAGACATAAGAGTTGATCTATAGTATAAGAATAAGTCTGAGTACCTTAGTCTAGGTACACTATGGATGGGACCCACTTTTGTATATGATATAAACAATGTGATCACTAAATTGTACATGTGGAGACATGTGAGTGGGGGCGTCCTATGCAATGAGTATTGCATAAGATCGGACCATGAAGAAAATCACTCTCACTTTATAATGTCGTTTACTATTGAGAGTGATTTTCTTTTCATTCGATGACCTAGGTAACTCGATCTTAATCCTAAGCTAACCATGAACTCCTGTTTATTCGGAAGAGTGGCTCAAGTTCGCTAACTCAATAGGCCTCCCATTTCAGGGGTAAGACTGGGTACATGGCTGGGGACGTGGGGTGTAAGATGGAATTCACTCCTACTCACTTTTAGGAATAGAAGAGAGGTAGTTCCCTTAAGTACTGACTCCAGGTATTGAACAAGGGGCCCCACCCTCCCATTGGCCTGAGAGGGATCCGGTTTACTGGTTGGACCACAAACCAATTTTTCATTAGAGGATCAGTGAGACATAAGAAACAAGAAGTAACTTCAGGGGTAAAACGGTAAATTGACCTAGCTCTAGTTACGAACAACCTGTGAAGGATCGACTTACTAATCATGGTTATATCAAATGGACAGAAATATATCTATAGTGAGGGGAGTGCAACTACTAGGCTATAGTGGAATGTCCTAGTAGTTAACGAATGTTGGTTAACAAGGTTAATGAATTTAACCGGTTAATCTTGGATTGTTGGAGCCCATGATCTATTGGTCCATTAGGTCCCTCTACTAGCTCATATCGGACTAAACCATAGAACAGTGTGACGAGTGAGTTCGAAGTGTTCGAATTCAAATTAGGGAGAATGCGCTACATATATACGATATATTTAACCACATTTTTGTTTTATTTACGAATTAAACAAAAAGAGAGAATTTGAGATATTTAAATAAGATTTAATATCTTAATCAAATATGTGTCAGAATTAATTGGGATTATCATTTGAATTAATATTAACTATTAATTAAATAGTTTAATTAATCATTTAATATTACTTTAATTTGAAATTAATAATTCAAATTGATGGTTGAATAAAAATGGAGAAAGTCAAAATGTTGACTTCATTTAATGAAAAAATCCATGTTAGTGGAATTTTGAGGTGTCAAAATTTGGTTTAACCAAACTTGCATACTTGCCAAATAAACCCCACAAATTTGAACCCCACAAATGAGTGGAATTTTGAGTGTCAAAATTTAGTTAACTCACACATGCATGCTTGCCACATAATCTCATACATTTGAGTGGAATTTTGAGTGTCAAAATTTGGTGATCTCAAATTTGCATGAACATGCAAACATGCCTCTATAAATAGAGTGATCATAATACATCAAAGTTCTTCTTGTTGGTGAAAAACCTTGAGAAAAACCTCTCACAAACACTCTCTTCATATATAACATCCCTCCCAAGTTTAGTCACTCACCGGATTCCACAATCTCATTCTAAGGCCGGGGGATAGTGGAGAAGACACTAGTGGTGGTTCGAAACTGGTTCGCGAGGAAAAAGAAATTTGAACTACAAAAGGTTAGTATTCAAACTCATTAAGTTTTAATACTTGTGAACATGCTAGTTATTTACTATAACTGATGTTTTAAAAGTGCCTAAGATCCAAATGGCTTCTGCATGTGTTATATTAACACCTTCACGTCTAACATGGTATCAGAGCCATGCCCTAAACTTAGCCGTGCCAATAGATTGACAAATCCTCGAATATCGAACAAAGGACTCCAAAAAGAAAAAAGGAGTCAAGCCTCCTCGAAGGCAGTAAAAAATGACTAAGACTCCAAAGGAGTCGAGCCTCGATTAAGGGGAGGCGTACTTTGTTCGAGGGGAGGTGTGAGATGAAAGTGTCCCACATTGATTAATTTAGGGAATGGTCATGGGTTTATAATCTAAGAATACACTCTCCATTAACATTAGGCCTTTTGGAGAAGCCCAAAGAAAATCCATGAGAGCTTATGCTCAAAGTGGACAATATCATACCATTATGGAGAGTCGTGTTCGTCTAACAGATCATATCAAATATTAGTCTTCATCAAACTTATCATCTTAACTAAGGAGACCTAGAGGTAGACCATAAAAGAAACATCTTCATCAAACTTATCATCTTAACTAAGGAGACCTAGAGGTAGACCATAAAAGAAAGAAGAATCCAATAATAACAGAGGTGTATAAAACATTAAGGAAAGACTATCAACATCTTCTACAAGTCAATTTGATTCATCAAACTTTTTTTTTTAGGCCCTTTCTATTGAACATATAAGTGGTTTATCCAACTTGTTCGAGACTGATGTTGTCCCAAAAAATTCCAAAGAACTTGCACTATTGGAACACAAGGAGACAGATGAGTACCTTACGAGATGATGAAGTTCCGAGGCATAAAAGAGGAGCGGAAGAAATTTCATGTTGTAAAATTAAAATTTCTTATGAAGAAGACAAAAGGGACCAAGCAACGTTGAAACTATAGAGCAACGTGCATATATTCTCCCTAAGGCCCTAACAAAAGTTAAACTTTGAAGACATGCGAGAGTTGCTCAAGCAAAGTCAAGCTTATAGGGAAGAATGAGTCAATAAAGTTCTTAGTAAAAAATAGTTATTAACTTGCCAATTTTAAAAAAATAATTTGTGATTTATTTAAGAGAATTTAGTTGCCAAATGGTGGATTTAGGAAAATGATTATTGATTTATTTAGGATAATTTTTAGGGGTTATCTTAGGAGAAAGTTTATAAAATTTGTTAGCACATCCTCCTATAAATACTTTTGTATGTTCTATTCACACAAACAAAGACATCAGATGTATGTATGCTCTATTCACAACAATAAAGAAAATTGAAAAACATACGTGCTTAAGGTTCTTCAGTTCAAAGGATATCTCCCTTCAAGTTTTCCTTTCTACTTCATTTATTTTTTTTTAGTATATTTCGATTGTGAACCATTCAACATTAGTGATACCAAAATAAGGTGTCTTAATCGTGTAATGAATGACTTAGATTTAAGAAGGTTTTATTATATTTTTTTTTAGTTTTAGAGAATTGTCTTTAATTATAAGTTACAATTAGCTAGTGGTAATTATGGTATTGATAGCCATGAAAGTTACCCCTCTTAATTAACTATTGGTTAGGTTTATTTTCAAGGCTATAAACAGTCGTTACTACTTTACCTCACATTTTGTAATCAAGTTGAGATTCATAATCTTTCCCCATTCATTTAGCTTGATTTTGTAGGGATTAATGGAGTAGTTTTGATTTGAGCTCAGTAAAGTGAGTTTTGGGTCATAATAATTAGAACATCAATAACCAAATTAGTCATGTACAGTGTTTAATTGAAGAGATTCTTGTGCCCCTCAATTAAACACGACTATATGCCACATAGAGAACAAATGAATGAACATAGAAAACAAATTAACGAACGATCAAAGGATCTATAATTATTCCTTTGTCATGAACTTAGGTTAACCACAAGGAAAAGGGTTTGTATTCAAACCTGAGTCACTAACTAATCTCTAATAATAGACTATTATGGAATGATATTTCCCATAAGGTGAGCAAGATGCATGACACATGGATAGATGACACAAGCAATATCACTTAACACATTTGTAATGCTAAAATAATTAAAAATAAATAAATAAATAAAAGAAAATAAAGTCGGTCAAAGTCAAAGGGGAAAAATGGGCATTTTACCCCTCAGCCCATTATAGGGGTCTTGAGAGTTCTCCATAGAGGACCTGCAAAAGAGAAAAGTGTGAGAAAGAAATTTGAGAGTAAACCTGAGAGGGAAAGGTAAATCGCCGAGTCCTCGTCGGAGAATCACCAACGAAATTCATCCTCTACCAAGACTTAAACTCTGGAGTTTCTTTTTGGAGAGAAGAAAGACACATGTTGTTGAGGTTCCTTCTTTCGTCAAGATCCGAGAGAAATCCGCAAGGTAAGATATCGAACGTTACTTTTCAGTTCTGAGATCTTCGTTTGGGAATAGAGTGTTAAAGTTTACTATCTTCATCTAGGGAAGATCCACCACTGATTTTGTGAGGAAATCAGAAGAAACGTCGAGATCTGAGAATCTTTCCGAGAACAGTAAGGATGTTATTGGACCTCTTTCTGACGATCATAACTCATCGTATGATTAAGTAAAAATCAAGAAAAAAATATTGGCACGTAGGTTGTAGTATGATCTAAAACTTTGTTGAAAAAGTCATTACGGTTTGGATTAAGAATTGAGAGATAAAAAAAATGAGAAGAACCTAAAAAAACTAATCGGAAACCTTGTTTTTCTGCTAGGAGGAGAGAGAAGACGACAGTGCGCCACGTGTCAACCGGCAAGTGGACCGCGTGCACCAACAACCACCAGACATGCATTGAACGCCGCCTGGGGAGACGCAACTCCAGCCTTCCAGCGACACGCGTCCCCGGCCACGCAACTTGACCCGCGTCCCTCAGCTGACCTGGTACCCGCGTGTCGAAACGAACTGCAACGACCCGTGGTCCACTCGAACCACTGCACCTGAACTGAACCGACGACCCACGACTGCAGAAAATCGTGGGCACATGACACTCGCGCGTCGAACCTGCGAGTGACTTTGTCTAGGTGCATGGAAGCGTGTGTAAGCCTGTTTGACTCCTATTTTCCCTATTTTCTTCCTGAATCCAATCTTAACTCTATTTTATATGAAATAGGATCTAATTGAAGAAAAATCACCATTTTTCGATACGTTAATTGTGTGAAAACGCTGCGTAAGGGCACACATCATCCAGGTAAGTCACCACAAGGAACTTTAGGGAGAAATACTTGTAGGAGTCGGTTGGAATGCATGCATTCTAGTTTGATTATCTTAAGGAGTCGCTTGGAATGCATGCATGCTAGTTTGATTATCTTAAGGAGTCGCTGGAATGCATGCATGCTAGTTTGAGTATCTTATGCGGTAGCCTCCCGTGATTGAATGTAGGTATTTGATTGTTATGAGTAAGGATGTATTATGTGATATATTATGAGAATTATCTGAGTATTGCTATTATGTTTTAAGCTTTCGCTTTATATGTAAATGATTAATTCATGCTGAAAGGAGGATGAGAACATGTGAACTCTGCGCTCCGGGAGCTTGAGAGATATTATCGCCTCGTTGAGCATGTGTGTTTATTTTCCATGAATTTTGTAAGATGATGTTGAATGATAGTTGTGAGCACACTCAGTTAATTTCCATGACTCATAGGTGTGGTAAAGTCAAGGGATTTGTGGTTAGGGTGACAAGTCACTAAGGTATAGACCTAACCTTTCTCCTAGTAGTGTAACAGACCACCATGGCATACGAACCCTCACTAGAGTCCCTTAGGCTACATATGTGTGATTGGTGTCATAGCTTCGTGGGGGACCAGGGGGTTCCTGATCAGAATCCGACTGCTCTAAGCCGTTTTAGCATGGAAAACGTGTGCCCACGTCGTATAAACCATTTAGCTTGATGTCCTAGAGTTAAAGTAGAGTCCGTGGGAGTTTTTTAAGATTAGGATGCGATAAGGGCCTACAAGTAGGTGACTTACTAAGTATAATTTTATACTCATTCTTGCTATACTTTTCTTTTTAAAGTACGTGAGGCGTCAGGTTAAGAGAGGGCGCATTGAACGATGTGGGTTGTCACAAAGAAAGCGTGTCCTGGGGCGTTAGTCCAGTCTTACTAATTAGTACACGTTGTCCTTCATTTTTTCTTTCCTTGTCTATAACTAGTCATATATGTCCTCTTTGCATTGAAACACTTTCCTTACGAAAGAAACAATTCATTTTTTTAAAAATAATGTTTTCCTTTGAATTTCTTGCATACACACTACACGTCATAGTCAATTTTAGTCACAACTTGAGGTTAATTTTTTTGGGGTCGTGACAAATTTGGTATCAGAGCACCAGGACATAGGTTCTGTAGACACTTAGGTTAGAGAGTCGTATCCTCTGTGACGCGCCCATCAATCACGTGCTGCTCGTGACCAGACAGTCTCACGAATTTGAATTCCAAAATTAAAAGCTAAGTTGTTAACTAGAAAATTTATCATGACTGCTTTCCTGTGTTATTATACTGCACATTCCCTAGAGGTTGAGCTTTGAATGAATTGTAACCGCAATTTTTCTATTGTGGTAGCTGAATGGCACCAAATAGATGTAGAACCTACCTCGGGCCTGGACCTATAAGGGGAAGAAAAAGAGTCGCTCAGGACACTGATGTTCCGTCACTTGAGGCGGAACAACCTGTACCTGAACCTTAAGAGCAAGTTGATGAAATGCCCCAATGGTTTGAGAGTCCTATACCATGAGCACCAAGATCAGGAATGAGTCTAAAGAGAGCAATGACTCAAGACTTACCCGACGCAGACTCTATTGCTCCTTCTCCTGAGGCGGTCCCACCAGTGCCCACCAATAATGTAGAGGTTCCACCTAGTCAGCCAACAACTAACCTCACTATAGATGTACTACAGGCATTCATGTTAACCTCTATGGAAAATCAGACTCAGATGATGCAAACACTAGTCACTAACTAGGCTACAATGCAACAGGCAGCAATGCAACAGACAACATTGCAAGGGACCAGAGACTTTGGGACTATGAATGTGGAGTCGATCTGAAAGACTTCCAGAGCCAAAGCCCGCCTTCCTTTGAAGGTGGCAAAATAAATCCTTTTGTAGCAGAAAACTGGCTCGAGGCTATGAAAACAACCTTCTTATACATGAATTGTCCGCTGGAATATTAGGTTCATTGCGGAATTTATATGTTGAAGAGAGAGGCTCATTTCTGGTGGAAGGGTGCTAAAAAAAATGATTGCACCGCTTGAAGAGTCTATTTCTTGGTGTCATTTCAAAGAGGCCTACCTCCGCAAATACTATCTAGCTACTGCTAGAATGAAGCTACAGGTAGCGTTCCATGAACTCAAGTAGGGTGACCAATCTGTGGAGGATTATGATATGGAATTCGATAGATTGGTAAGGTTCTCTCCTATATATGTCAGTACTGAAGAGCTTAAAGCTGAACGTTTTATTGCTGGTCTAAGGGAGAACATTAGAGGTTATGTGGCATCTCAGGCATCCACAGATTATACAATAGCCCTCAAGATGACGACCCTTATTGATGCGCCTCGTATTGAAAAATTACAGTTAGGGTCAGCCAAAAATCCCATATCGCAGTTCAGAAAAAACAAATAAACTAGAACTATCCCAGGACTAGCAGACCACCCCGTGGTGGCACTGCCAATCGTGGAAGAGCCCCAGCACATAACAGGACTAATTGCCCTCAGTGTTAGTGCCCTCACAAGGGGGAGTATCGTGCTGGAACTAATGCATGTTTCAATTGTGGCCAAACAGGGCACTATGCAACAAACTGTCCTCAAATGAGAGATCAGAACACTAATCGACCTGTAATATGAAATCAAAGGGGTCGGAGTGCCCAATAGCAGCAAGGGCGAGCTGTAGTCCATGCAACCATAGGCAGGCAAGCCGACACACCTGACGCAGCTGTTACAGGTACACTACCTGTTTTTGGTCATTTGGCTTTTGTAATATTTGATTTGAGTTCTACACACTCGTCTGTGTCTGAGGAATTCGTTGACTTAGCGCACCTAGAAAAAGAACCCTTGGAGATCATCCTATTAGTGTTCACCCCTGCTCACGAGCTATTAATGACTACTCATAAAGTTAATGGAGATAGTGTGACAGTGTCCGGACGTGTTATAGAAGGTACTTTAATAGTATTAAGTATGCAGGACTTTGATGTAATTTTCGGTATGGATTGGCTAGGCGTGAATCACACTCTAATAGATTGTAAAACTCGAATAGTTACTCTCAGACTCCCGTTAGGGGTTAGTTTTACATATAAGGGAGCCACTTCCAAAAGAATCTCAAGCGTTATAACTGCACTAAAGGCTAGGAAGATGATTCGCAGTCGTGCAAGCACATTTTAGCTAGTGTGACCTTAGACAGCGGAAATGAACAGACAGTCTAGTTAGTACACATTGTCAGGGAATTCATTGATGTTTTTCCTGAGGATTTGTCAAGTTTGCCCCCAGTTAGGGAAGTTGACTTCGGGATCGACCTAGAACCAGGAGCTGCGCCGATCTCCAAGGCACTCTATAGAACTTAGGGAATTGAAGGAACAGTTACAGGAGCTATTGGATAAGGGTTTCATACGATCCTGTGTGTCACCCTGGAGAGCTCCTCTTCTGTTTTTCAAGAAGAAGGATGGATCTCTACGTCTGTGTATAGACTATAGAGAACTGAACAAGGTCATCATAAGAATAAGTACCCCTCCCGAAAATCGACGACTTGTTTGATCAATTGCAGAGAGCAACGGTATTCTCCAAAATTGACTTGAGATTAGGATATCATTAATTGAGAATAAGAGAAGAAGATATACCCCAAATGGCCTTCAGAAGTCGCTATGGACATTATGATTTTCTCGTCATGTCCTTTGGCCTTACCAATGCACCAGCCGTCTTCATGGAACTAATGAACTGGGTGTTTAAGGAATTTTTAGACACTTTTGTTATAGCGTTTATTGATGACATTTTGGTGTACTCTAAGTCAGACGTAGAGCACGAAGAGCATTTGAGGGAAGTTCTGACCGTACTGAGAGAGCAGCGACTGTACGCCAAGTTTTTCAAGTGTGAGTTTTGGCTATCTGAGGTAGCGTTTTTGGGTCATGTGGTGTCAAGCAGAGGAATCACAGTGGACCTAACTAAGATAGAGGCAGTGATGAAGCGGCCAAGGCTGATCACAGTCACTAAAGTACGGAGTTTTCTAGGACTAGCAAGATATTATAGAAGGTTTGTCCAGGATTTCTCCAAAATATCTTCGGTGCTAACTTAGTTAACCAAGAAGGGCAAGCCCTTTGTGTGGACATCAGCTTGCGAATAGAGCTTCTAGGAACTCAATGAGAGGTTGGTGACAACACCAGTCCTCACAGTTCCAGATAGTTCAGGGAATCTAGTGGTGTACAACGACGCACTGGGAAAAGGTCTAGAATGCGTGCTCATGCAAAAGGGTAAGGTGATAGCTTATGCTTATAGACAACTGAAGGAATATGAATGAAATTATCCCACTCATGACCTCGAGTTAGCAATAGTGGTGTTTGCACTGAAAACATGACGACATTATCTGTATGGAGAGAAAATCCAAGTATTCACTAATCACAAGAGCCTCAAGTACCTATTTACACATAAGGAGTTTAACATGAGACAGAGGAGATGGTTTGAACGAGTAAAGGATTATGACATCGAGATCCTGTACCATGCAGGCAAGGCCAATGTCGTGGCAGACGCATTGAGCAGAAAGGCTGTTCATACTTCTACGATGATTCCTAAGCAGGAAAGAATACAAGATGAGATGATTAAAGCTAGAATCGATGTTGTAATTAGTGGTGTTACTGCTCAGATAACACAGATGACCATGCAACCCACCTTGCGAAAACGAATTATTGACGCTCAGAGGTCTGATGAACACCCAGACACAGACAGAAAGACCAGTAGGGTACTCTATCTCTTCAGACGGAGGTCTGGAAAAATCGCCTGTGTGTTCCCCGTGACAAGAAAATTCTGAAGGAAATTATGATGGAAGCTCACGATACTTCTTACACGTTCCACCTTGGAAGTACAAAGATGTATCAAGATCTTAAGGGATGTTATTGGTGGCCAGGGATGAAGAAGGATATAGCAAATTTCATAAGTCGATGCTTAACCTGTCAGTAGGTGAAGGCCCCAGATAGCTCCCAGCAGGACCGCTACAACCCTTAAAGGTCCCTCAGTGGAAATGGAAAGCAGTTTGTATGGATTTTATCTCGGGCTTGCCCAAGACCAAGTAGAGCTTCAACGTAATTTGGGTAGTTGTTGATAGACTTACCAAAATGGTTCACTTCATCCCAGGAAAATCCATTTATTGTGTGGATCGGTGGGTCAACTGTATATCAGAGAGATAGTACGTCTGCATGGTGTACCGGTGTCCATAGTATCTGATCGGGACACTAGGTTCACATCTCAGTTTTGGAAGAGCCTCCAAAAAGCATTGGGGACTCAGTTAAGGTTTAGTACAACATTTCATCCTCAGACGGATGAACGGACAGACCGAAAGATTGAACCAAATCTTTGAAGATATGTTGCGAGCCTGTGTCATGGATTTCCCTGGGTGCTGGGACGAACATCTATCTCTGATAGAGTTTGCTTACAATAATAGTTATCAAGCGACCATTCAGATGATCCCTTTTGAGGCACTGTATGGGCGTAGGTGTCAAACACCGGTATTTTGGAAAGAAGTAGGCACGCAACAACTACTGGGACCAAAGTTGGTTCAGGTCACCAACGCAGCAGTGCAGAAAATTAAGCAAAGAATCCTCATTGCACAGGGCTAATAGTAGAGCTATGCAGATTTGCGTAGAAGGGACCTCGAGTTCAAGGTGGGTGACCATGTGTTCTTGAAGGTACTATGAGGGGGGTGATGAGGCTGGGAAAGAAGGAAAAGTTAAGCCCAAGGTTTATAAGTCCTTTCGAGATATTAGAGAGAGTTGGGGTCGGGCTTATAGGATTGCTCTACCACCAAACCTTGCCGTCGTTCACAAAATATTCCACGTGTCTATGCTGCAAAAGTACACCCCAGACCCTACTCATGTGATTGAACACGAAACCCTTCCTTTTTGGGAAGATCTGTCCTACGAGGAAAGACCCAGTAGAATTCTGGCTTGAGACATTAAGCGACTGCGCAACAAAGTTATCTACTTAGTGAAAGTCGCATGGAATAACCATCGAAACAAGGAGACAACCTGAGAACAAGAAGATGATGTAAGGAGAGCCGTTTAAACCTTTCATGTACAATATGCTAATTTTCCTTTTTTAGATGGATCTTGATGCAACATGTTGAAGATGGAAGCATTCATCAATCATGTAGTTGTAGGGGAACAATGGATCAAAAATCATGCTTTGATTTCCATGTTTTATACGTTGGTTCGAGTCTTTTAAACCTTTCATGTCAAAACGTAGCGGTCCACCATTTGAAATCTCGAAAAGCAAGTTGATACAAGTAACGTGACTATACAACATGTCTCCATCCAAAATTTCACAATTTCGAAGTTATTTTTAAGAGTAGGATTTGGACTTTGCTTTAATTTTGAACCACTTCGGTAATTTTATTTTTTCATGTGATATATTTATATATTATTAATTGGATAATTTTGCTACTATAACAAGATACCCTAATAATTTTACATGCAATGTAATCATATTTTGAAAATCTTTGAAGTTAATGATTATATGTAATCATTTTTTGGTACTTGCCACACGTTGTCAAATGGTAACTACAAGTCCCACAACCTCATCCTATTTGGGATTAAAAAAAGAAAATGGAGGTCAAAGGCATCATTTAAGTTTATTTTGAGACCACACCAGATCTACACAACACTTGGTTCCCCTAAACTTACTTCTTCAACATTTCTGTTTATGGCTTCCAATTTTGAGAGGGTTGATTGCTATACAAGTGTCAAACAAGCGCCAATCTCCTCACCATTCATCAGTGCAACAAGGGAATATCTTTACTAGCAAGCATGGAGCATGGAGATACTGTGAGGAAGGCCAAGGGCGTGGTCTCCCATCCTTCAAGTTCCTACAAACAAATCATAATAGTCGCGGCCATTGCAGCCGGACTCCAATTTGGTTGGGCTCTCCAGCTTTCGTTGCTCACACCTTACGTACAACAACTGGGAGTTCCACGCACATGGTCGTCTTTCATATGGCTTTGCGGCCCAATGTCAGGCCTCATTGTGCAGCCCACTGTGGGGTACTACAGCGACCGTTGCACCTCTAGGTTTGGGCGTCGTCGGCCCTTCATTGTAGCTGGGGCTGTCTTTGTGGCGGTTGCCGTTTTCCTCATTGGCTTCGCTGCAGACATTGGGCATTCCGCGGGGGACGAGCTTGCCAAAGGCACAAAGCCAAGGGCTGTGGCCATATTCGTGGTTGGATTCTGGGTTCTCGATGTGGCTAACAACATGCTGCAAGGCCCTTGTAGGGCCCTGTTGGCAGACATGTCTTGCAACAACCACAAAAAGATGAGAGTGGCGAATGGGCTGTTCTCCTTCTTCTTGGGCGTAGGGAATGTGTTGGGGTACGCAGCTGGGGCCAATAGCCAACTCCATACACTCCTTCCATTCACAATCACCGAAGCATGCGACGGTTATTGCGCCAACCTCAAAACCTGCTTCTTGATAGACATCGTGTTGCTCCTCACGGTTACCACGTTCGCGATGTTGATGGTGGGTGAGAAGCCGTGGGAGCCCCTACACATGGACAAAGAATCAACGCCCTTCTTTGGGCAGTTGATGGGTGCGCTGAAGCAGTTGTCGAGGCCCATGTGGATCCTGATGCTGGTGACAGCCTTGAACTGGGTGGGTTGGTTCCCATTTATAATGTACGACACGGACTGGATGGGTGCGGAGGTGTACGGAGGAAAGCCGAAAGGGAGTCCGGAAGAAGCCAAGTTGTATGAGATGGGTGTTCGAGCAGGGGCGCTGGGGCTGATGATAAACTCCTTTGTGCTTGGGTTATCCTCTTTGGGGATAGAGACAGTGGGCCGTGTTGTAGGAGGGCTCAGGTGGGTGTGGGGAATTGTGAACATTATATTTACGGTTTGTATGGGAGGCATGGTGGTGGTTACAACGGTGGCAGAGCGCTGGAGGTCGGTTCATGGGTTGGCCCATCCGCCTCCCAACGTCAGGGCTGGAGCCTTCTCAATCTTTGCAGTGTTGGGGATTCCACTTTCGGTCACTTTCAGCGTTCCCTTTGCGCTGGCATCCATCTTTTCTTCAAATTCCAACGCGGGGCAAGGTAGGTACCAAATTCCTAACTTACTTCCCTCCCTTGGCGCTTTACCTATAAATGACTAAGAAGGGGTATTTGTGTAATCCGGCGGGGCACAGGGCTGTCCTTGGGAATCCTGAACCTGTTCATAGTGATCCCACAGCTTTTAGTGTCGGCAGTTAGTGGGCCCTTAGACGCAGCCTTCGGGGGAGGGAACTTACCGGCGTTCGTGATGGGTGGAATTGCGGCCTTTGCAAGCGCCATGTGTGCCATCTTCCTGCTCCCCGACCCACCACCTCAGTCTGATGTCTCCTTAACAATGGGCGGTGGCCATTGATTCTTCCACCACTCTCTCATTCTTCCAAATTTTGTATCAACTTCTTCCTTAGTTTACCAGATACTTAATCAAAATAGCATAATTTATGTTCAATTACTCTCTCCTATGTTTCCATTACAACATAACATACATCATGATGGCGAGTGCCTAGCAGGAACCAATGCCTCTTTCAAATTCAAATGTGGTAAGGGAGGACACTGTATCGTAGAATGCCTGCATCACAAGGACCACAAGGACCAGGGAAATAAGCAAGAAGGTAAGGTCTGGGAAAGGCAGAAACTTCAAAATCCAAATGAAAACTAGCGAGAAAGGGGAGCACCACCACATGCTAGAGCCGTGGCACACGCCCCCACAGGTAGAAGTTTGGAGGACCCTGATGTCATAGTAATAGGTACCCTTCCAATCCTTGGCTACTTTATGTATTATTCGAATCAGGCTCCACATTCTCATTTATAGCAGAAGAATTCGTTAGGCAGGCAAAGTTCGACATAAAACCTTTACAAATACCCTACTCTGTTTCCACTCGGACTAGGCCTTTTAGCCACTCATAAAGTAAAGGGCACCTAGATTCTGATATCACAACACATATGGAAATGACGTTGATAGTCTTATACATAAATGACTTCGATGTTATCTTAGAGATGGATTGACTAGCTGACAACTATGCTTTACTGGATAATAACACCAAGATCGGTGCTTTTGATCACTTGAGAGGTTGTGAATGAAAATACGAACATCTTGAATATGTCACCTTTGAGCTTGGTGAGAAATTTGAAGATGCTTACAACGTATTCTTGATATTGGATGATTGGCAACTGTAAAGGCTTTACTGATTGGGTTAGGATTTGGCTTTAGGTTTAATACTCCCCTTGGACTATTTCAATTCGCTTCATCCGGTCAGTCAATGTACTAACAACTCAATTCAAACGAGTAATAGTCTCGACCTGTGGTTCTCTCCACCTAGCTTCATTGATCTCCCCTCCATTTCCTCCATCTTGGTTCATGATGGTACAAACAGTAGTTAAATATGTTTTAGGATCTCACACACTCAACTCACTAATTTTACATTCAGGGACACTCTGTGTTTATTACACACAAAGGTAGGCTATTTGAGAAAATAACTAAATTATGATCAAGGTAGGCTAATATATGGATAAAATAATTTTGATAGTACCAAGCTATTTAGGGAAATCAAGATAAGTAAATTATGAAATAACAGCAAAATAAAACAAAAAATGAACAAACAAATGAATGACACAAAAATATTTTTGGATAGAATTACACTGAGGAAAAAAATATTCAAAAGAGAACGATGGTGGAGATTTAATAATGATCTAACTTTCCTTTCTACGGAAAATTTAGCCATAATCACATTCTTAAACAAATATAATAAGGAATTTTTTTTTTTCAAGATCTAAATATGATCGTTAAGAAGAAAATGAGAACAAAATAAAAAGATGATAGAAGAATGGTGGACATGATAGCAAGAAAATAAATGGATAGATTGGAAGAAAAGATAAACAATAGTATCAAATAAATGAAAGATAAAATCAATTCTAGAGTAGGATACAAATATGCAACTAAGTCTTTCATACCAAATTGACAAGTAATGGTAATCCTCAGCCCAACCATCCAAACTTTTGTTTAAGCAAGAACTGATGCAACTAAGTCTCTCATACCAAATTGATAAGTCAAACCCCAATCCTCAACCCAACAATCCAAACTTTTGTTTAAGCAAGAAGAAATCTCGAATTAAAGAAATTAACACCATCTTATACAAAATTTGGATCACCCAAGAGATAAGGTAGTATTAGATTACTTCGTAGGATCAAAGATCTAAAAATAAGATTTGGAAACCCAAAAATAAGATTTAGAAACCTTGTTATAAATTGAGCCACTCTACCATCGAACTTGATCAAGGTTTGATTGAATGACTCATGCAATCTACCATAAGAATTGTTTGAAACTTAGAAATGACAAAGATTGCTTGAAACTAATGACAAAGATGATGCTTAGATTTCCAAGAGTGGGAATCTCAATTGAGATCTAATTTCATTAATCAAAATTCTATCTTTTAGATAATAATGTTTGGGTATTTATAGTCTCCCAACAAAAGAAACTTTCAATTCTTCAAATATCCACTAAATAACGTTGTGGTCATAATTTAATCTTCATCCAGTTGAATCTCCACAACAAAAGTCAATTTCACAAATAACTTCCTCCTCTGGCCCAATACAAGAATTATGAAATTAAAAATAATAAATAAAGTTTTCTAACAACTTGTCAATCAAGTGCACCTTTAGTAACTTCATTCATTACTTCAATCGTGCAAATATTCACTTCTGAAGCTCCAAATTGTTATTTCTCAATCCAATCATTTTGTAAGACACGAAATGATGGTTGAACCGAGCCTATCTACTTTTGTAGATGAAAAATGAATATTTGTTGAATCTTCTTGATCTTGGATCGTGTAATAGGTCTAGATAAAGCTACTTATGTTTTTAAATAAATAAATAAAAACTTCGGGCCTTTAGAGCAGGTTTAGAATTATTCAACCTTGACATCATCGATCTTGTTCGTGGAGGGATTCGAATCTCAAACAAAGGTTGCATTCTAAGTGGAATGTGCGTACAAACCCGTTATAAGACCAAAAAGTACTTTAGACTTACTCATTCTCGCCCAAGTTGTAACACCGTTGATGAATAAAATAACTAGCGCAAGGAATAAGAAATTGAGGAAGTAACCCAAAAAAAAAAAAAAATAATAATAATAATAATAAAAAGTAAAAGTGAATAAAAAATAAAAAATATTTAGAAAAGGAAATTGAAAAAAAAATAGTTGCATCACCATAAACTTCTACTTACTTAGACTCGGTTGTCTTTGTCATCTATTCTCGTATGCGAAATTAAACATTTTAAAACTTCATCATAAATATAAATTTCATCTTAAAACACTGGACTTGTTTGAAAACATCTTTTAAATGATACAACGAAAATACTAAATAAAATAAATAACGTTAAAATTAAAAAGACTATTCTAATCAAAGTCTAATAAAACAAGTACAGTTACCCTATGAATGTGTCATGATCTCGAATTGCGATGTCATCATCAGCTGTATAATGATGCTTTGTCTTTACCTAAAAAAGAAGTGCACACACCTTGAGTATTTTAAGAAATACTGAGTAAGTGACCCCACTGTTCGGGTTAAATGCAAACACCTTCAACTTCATGAATGGGACCTATCATAATGGTCTTATTTCACTAGGTATAACAATTTAATACTTTTCATGTCTTCCCTTTTCTTTCTCTCTCGACTGTGTTTTACATTCTATTTTGTATCTATTATATTCTTTGATGTGTTTTCATTATGTTCTCTTCACAAGTTTCTTCAAACCAATTTTAATAGATTCTTAAAAAAAATTTGGTTGGGTCGGGTTGGAGGATTTTTTTGACCCTACCCAACCCTCTATTTTCGGGTTGGGTTTCGGTTGGGTTATCAATTTTTTTTTTAATTTTATTTATCCATAATTTATAATTATTCGGATACAATCTTAGATAAGATATATTAAAAATTAACAAATTCAATAAAAAAAAAACAACCAGCGAAAATTGTAATACATTAACATAATTCAACATTATCATAAAACTAAAAACAACTGACGGATATTTCTTGAAAATGAGTTAAAGTAACAAAAGGACAGATTGTAAAATAAAAATGATTAGTTTATATAATAAAAATAAAAAATATATAAATATATTTTAATTGAAATATGTTTATTTATACCTTATCAGAGTCTTAAACTATTAGAAAAAATAATAGTTTAAGACTCAAGGGACGAAAGAAAAACTACTCAAATTTAGGAATATGTCGGCTAAAGTCAACCAAGTAAGTGATCTTACTATCGGATAGGTTGGACGACTTGTTTGTTGTATGACAACACGTGCCTAATGGCCCTTGCACTTGTCGTTTATGCTTTATATTTATGATGTTGTGACTAGATTATATGATGATGATGTATGAAGTATGACGTATGATGATGATGTATGAAGTATGACATATGATGTCGGATTGAATAATATGATGATGTCATATGATAGTATACGATGTTCTATGATGTTGTTACAAGATGATGATGCATGACAACATGACGATGTAAGATGTAAGATTATGAGATTCCTTAATATGAAGTTATTCCATATTAAGATGAAATGTATGTTTTAAATGCATGGTGCATTATGATGATGATTTTCCCAAGACACAACCTTAATTAATGTTAATGATGATGAATGTACGATTATCAATGCATGCATAATACTTAGAGTAATATGTGAATGAAACTTAAGGTTGTGTCACAAAGATGTTTTTTTCAAGATGAGAAGCTATATGGGCCTCATGCATTATGTGTTTACATATACATCGGGCTACTTCCTCTTTTATGATGATGATTACGAACGCGTACATTATGATGATGATCATCATCACCATGTCTCGCATGACACTCAAGGGTCTACTGACCTTCGAACGTTGCTACGGACAGCTAGCTTGACTATGATGGGTCCAAAGGGTGCAAATCGCCTAGGGATCACCCTCGCACATATGAGTTGTGTGTGGGGAAGTACTAGACATCCAATTTTGTCCAGACTAGAGGCCACCTCTATATTGATTTTAACGATAGGTCCCTAGATCATGAGTTGCATGTGTTTGCATTCACTAACCGTGGGGTCATTTACTAAGTTGTTTGCATTCCCTAGAGGGTCACTTAATGAGTATTTCATATATTGAGTTGTTTGGATTCCCTAACCTACGGAAGGTTATTGAGTATTTCTTCAAATACTCAAGTTAGTAAAGGCTTACTGATTATTTCTTAAAATAGTCAAGTTGTGTGCTGTGTGCTATTTCTATTTTCAGCCCAGTACCACCCCTAGTTGTGTGCTATTCAGGAAGGCTTCTAGTTGTGTGCTACTTCATTTTCAGTTGTGTGTTGTTCAAGAAGGCTTCTAGTTTGTGCTACTTCATTTTCAGTTGTGTGTTGTTCAGGAAGGCTTCTAGTTTGTGCTACTTCATTTTCAGTTGTGTGTTGTTCAGGAAGGCTTCTAGTTGTGTGCTACTTCATTCTTAGCCATTGTACGACTGGCACGACATCGCATGTAGAGACCATGATAGCTGTTCAGGAAGGCTTCTAGTTGTGTGCTACTTCATTTTCAGTCATTGTACAACTGGCACGACATCGCATGTAGAGACCATGACACGTGCATATGATAATAACATTTTATTTTCTTATACTTAAGTTAGCAGAGAGGGTTTAAAATTTAATGTTTTACTTTATTTATTATTATCTCTATCTTGTTTTAAATATATTTTTGTACACGTAAATCCATGACATATTTATTATTGTCTATTTATTATATTATTGTTTTTATCTTAAGTCTATGAGAGTATTTTAAAATGAAGTTTATGTTTTACGATGATGTTTTGCATAAGAACATAAATTATGATGACGATAGCAACTTTAGGTTAGTAAAAATCTAGAGTCGTTACAATATCAATATCGTCCAACCTAATGTTTGTTTTAGTAAAGTCAAAGATTATAATTTTTATTAAAAAAATGGCGATCATTTTCTCGATTCGAATGAATCAACAACCCATAACGATACTAAACCAAATGTGGCCCTTTCGTTTAATCAAATTTGAATGTAGCAACTCTTAAAAAGTCATCACAATGACTGGCTAAATGAAAAGGCAAAAGAAAATTTTAAAAGATCTTAACTCATGTTTCAAATCTACTTTAGGGAAAAGGATAAAAATGGCAACAATAGGAGTAATATACAAATTCTATGGTCGTGGGATACAAATAATATAATGTAATATAATATATATATATATATATATCTAAGCAACTGAGAGCTGCTTAGAGTATTTTTATTCAATCTTTGGGCGTGCTTCAAAGCCGCCGCCTGCTCTCTTCTCCAGGGAGTAAGGCATATAGGTACCAAGTATTCTATCCCATGTAACAAAAAAGGGTTGTGAATAGTTAACCTTGTTGCCATATAGCTGATGGTGGAGGTCGTGATATGCAGTATTGTTGCGAAATAAGAGGTGGAAGAGGTTACCAGGCAGCCATAATCCACAGTGATCGTCTACAGTCTTAATAGTGGCGAAGGAAAAGAAGAAGATGGAGACTCTAGGAGTCATACCAGATGCTAGGAAGGACAACACCCCACCAACCATGTCAAGCAGGAGACCTTCCACAGGATGATTATACAATGCCCCAAATGCATATGGAACAACAAGCCTATGGTGATGAGAATGAATGTGTCTGTACAGAAACTTGTTATGATGCATGTATCTGTGTGCGAAGTACTGCCACGTGTCCAGAACGAACATCGCGGTTACAAATTGCAAAGCAACCATTGGCCAGGATTTTGGAACTGCACTGCTCCCATCTTCATTTCCAGTCACCTGAATGTTATAACACGGTGTAATTATAAATTCGGACACAAACCAGTATGAAAGTGCAGAGGAGCAGACACTCCACATGATATCAGTCATGGAATATTACGAATCCAGAGTTTCTAAGGATGTCCTGAATAGGTGGCTTCTTAGTTTGAGCTCATAAATACTCTTATCCACAGGACCAAACCCAAATAACTCATTTAATAGGATGTCTATTTCACATGAACATCCAGTAAACTACCGCTCTACATCTGATTTAGCAATAGCAAGAGTAGTGTTGCAAATTCATGCAACACACGAGACAAAATGAAATGGAAGTCCAAATATTTTGTTTGTCTGAGTTGGTGACTTCCTACCGAGTGCCGAAGCATGACACAACAGGGGATTGATGCTATCCCAAAAAATTTGAACTTAAATTTGAAAGACAATAACACAGACTCTGAGAGTCAGAAGGATTTGAATGTGGCACAAAATTGTGAATAAACAAAGTTGAAGGAAGTGGAATTTAATTTTCAAACAAAGCAGAAATATCGTGTTGTTTTTAAACAATAACTTCCTAGTTTAAACGATCATCTCATAGGGGGAATTTAACAATGAAAAAGGCGTTATAGCCTACAATTTTGTTCACATCTATCTTGAAAAGTTGTTCTTGTTGTGTTCAATATAAAAAACACTTACAGACAAAAGTTAACAGACTTGCATCAATTAATTTAACTTTACTGGAGAAACTAAAAACTGCAAAGAAATAAATTCTTTCAACTTCCTAACTTGAATCATTAACTCCTCTTATTATTCAACCAAATTAAAATTTTCCCAATTGCCATCTAACTTATTTTGATGTGAACTTTTTTTTCTTAAGCAACAAATCATCTTTTAAATAAATATACAATAGTTACAACTATAAGAAACCGAAATTTGACAATTGGTAACTAGTCTGTTCTTGTTTGGATCAAAATCCAAAAGACATCTAAAGAGAAAAGGAGTTACTATTTTCATTTTGTCGAACTCAAAAGGTCCACAAACAACGAACTATATCTAGGCTGGTAAACCTGTAATCAACGTGCTCCACACACAGCTGCTAAACTAAGAAAAAATCAGGAGGATTACATCAAGGTTTCAGCCAAGTCTACGAGAAAAATAAATCTCAGTTGGAATTTTGTAGGGCAGGTTCCGCCAATAATTAGGATCAGAAATAAACTAAATTATAATAACAATGCCAAAACCGACAAGGACGATGGTTGATTGCAATAGTGGTAAAGAAACTAAAGAAAACAAGAAGCTAACCTTAAAGAGGATAATGGCGACGATAGCCTGAATGAATTGCTGAAAGAGAACGCCCCGAACCACAGTGGATTTTGAAACTAAGTTCTTCTCATCCTCCTCTGTCTTGGAGTGCAATCGATAATTGTCAAAGAAACCGAGAAGCACATATACGCCAGAATATAACCAATAAACGAAAATGGGGACAAAAGTACCCAACAAATCATCGGAGATGATGAATTCCATTGAGAAGGAAGGAAGGAAGGAGGTGGAGATTCAGATATGGGAAGAAAGAACCATAAATTCAGCAAGAACCAATGCAGCTTAAATCCTCAAATCAGGAATCCGCAGGGCGTTGGGAAGGAAATCGGGAAAAATCTTCCCACTCTCATTAACCGGAAGAGAGAAAGTTGTGAAGAATACAAAAAGCCGATCGCTACTTCACAATTTTAATTAACAATAATCCTTGGTTTATGGAATGCCCGAAGGAGGGTTTTTTAAATTTGATTAAATATTTATAATACTAAGTTAATAAATTTATGAACTTTTATCACAAAAATATTTTTCTAAAGATTCATACTCTGTGTAACTAGTGAATAATGTATAGATATGTCATAAGGATGAAAACTATACGGACCTCATTTATTTTGTATGTTCATATAGATTGGGTTACTTCTTCATTTAAGATAATAATACGAACGCGTACACTATAAATAGTCGTCATCATCATTATGCCTCACATGACACTTGGGGGTTTGTTGACCTTTAGACGTCTGGCTACAAACAGCTAGCTCAATTATGATGGGTCAAGAGGGTGCGAACCATTGGGAATTCACGCTCGCACATGTGGGTCGTATGTAGGAAAGTACTTCACATCTAGTTTTGCTCCGGATTAGAGGCCATCTCTATGATAGTTTTAACGATAGGTCCTTAATAATGAGTTGTATGTATTTGCATTCACTGATCCCAATAGTGAGGTCAGTTACTAATTATTTCTTAAAATACTGAAGTCATGTGCTACTTCTATTTTCGCAAGACACCCTTATATGACTGACGATATTGCAAGTAAAGACCATGACACATGTATAAAATAGTTGTATTTAAATTCTTAGACCATAGGTTAGTATATAACGCTTTTTAATTTTAATATTTACTTTGTTTTATTTAATATTTCGTTATATTGCTTTTAAAGACTTTTTGAAACATGCAAGTCTTTGATATTGTTTTACAATAATGTTTTAAACGCTTATTTCCGCATTAGGGATGATGCTATGAAAAAGGTAGCAACTTTAGGTTATGAGAAATCTAGGGTCGTTATAAATACTACCCTTGTCTATCTAAGTATCATTTTATGATGTTATGATATAGTTTTGCATGATAATAATGAAAGATATGTCATGTATGTGTATGCATGTCTCATAAGGAAGTTATATCATGAAAAGAATGAAAGTATGATGTGCATCATAACTATGTACCATGATTTGAAAATTCGGGATCTCATATATGTTTTATGCTACGAGCATGAGATCTTTTCTAATATATTTTGTACAGACGTGTACGCCATGATATGATATGCATTCCTTATTTCCATTGATTTTTCGACAACATCAACATGCACTAACTCGTAGGCAGGCCTAGGGGGTATGTAAACAAGTCTGCCTATGTATCCAACCTTACCCTACCAAGAAAGTAAAGCTTAAGGAACAATCACAAAAAAGATAGGTCTCACCATGACCCATGATTACATATGATTTCATTTTCCGACCCTAACATTGGGGTCAGTTACTAATTATTTTGAAATACTCAGCCAGACTTATTATTTTTTCAGGAAAAGATTAAGACTCTCATGCATAGATGACGGAGTTACGATGATTAGATTTTCGCATTCAAATGAGTCTATTGTTAGGACGGGTCAATAGCATCTATTTCAAAACTTTTTAATTTTTTTCCAGTTTTCAACACTGTTATTTCGTGTTGCTACTATTATGTTTTAAATGAATTTATGAACGTTTAAATTTATGATTTTTTAAAGTAAAATTTTAAAAAATGTTACTTTCATCAAATTCGTTAAGACAATTTTCTTTAAATATGATTCTCATTTTAATAATCTTCGATATTGGATTTTTCATATAATAGATAATATTAAATTGTAATTATTGTTAAAAAAAACAATTAATTAATTAGGAGACTTTTAAACGAGAAAAGCATCTTAAACTTAAATTAACTCAGTTACTTCTCCATCATTTGTCTTTATCTTCGAATGTTATCTGTTGTTATCTCTCTAGTGCATAAGGTCTTTGTATTGTCCTATGCCTAGGATTTGAAATCCGGATTTGATATCTGATGGCTTCGACATTCCCCTGTGACATGATCACGTAACCTACTTGCTTCTAAGAGTGAAAACCTAACCCCACAAACCAACATTTGATGGTCTCACATTCCCTGTAACATGACCATGTTATCGACATATCCCCATAAACCAATACGGGTTCTTTTTAGCATGATTTGTTCTAACTCACATGTCTCCTAGAAAAATTCTCAGTTGGGTGACCTACAAAGAATCACAAAGCAAAGCACACTTAACTTTAGAGTTTATATGATTGAGCCACCAAAAAGTAAGGTGTATCTTGTTAGTATATGTAGTAACTTTCAATTCTTTTTAAGTATTTCTTAGTCATCTTATCTTCAGAATTGCTGCCATTTAAAGTGGTCCTAGTTCTTTCATGTGCCCCTTCTTTACTCGGGTGTCACATCTTTACTTCTCGAGCAAAAATTTAAATGGGTCTTTCCTCCTAACTCAATCACTCATATAACTACAAAAGCACATAGTCTATCACGAGTCTGGTTTGTCATGTATTTACTGAGTATAGATTCGTGGAACGCGTTATGCATGACAAAAAAGGAGGGTGGCAGAGTCGATCAATACGCCATCAATCCAATTTGATCTAAAATTTTGAAGCCTTGGAAAGCGATTCGTGTTACAATTAGTGTCAAGATAAGGAGAATTCTACATTTCACTACTTCCAAAACTCAAATCTCATTAAAGGCACGTGTTTCTTTAACCAATCCATATTAAGTACACCAGGTTTGAAATTTCATGAGGTTAGCTCATAAATTTTCAATTTGTTAAAATCAAATCATTTTTTTTTTTTTTATATGTTCATACCAACTACTTTGATTTCATATTTACGTAGTGATGAAATTTTTCTTTGGCAGTACTATTCTTAATACCTATGGCAACCTATAAAATATTACTGTCTATCATACTTTCTTGGTACATTTTCATTATAGCAACTTACTCACTAGTATGTGTGGTTATGTCGTTGTTCATCTCATGATCATAACACTAGATCATTTAACTATGCATCAAGACATCTAACTAAAATATCTAACTTTTCTTAGCAAAGTCTTTTCAAGTGTATATTAGTGTTAAGTAGCCTATTGACCTCTTTTCATCTAATTGTATCACCACAATTATAGTACAAAAAATCTTGCTAAATCCAAACATATTTCGAATCATCAATACATCACGTAGCTTTCACATTTTACATATAGTAAACCATAACATAACATAGTAACATCATTTATTATCTTTCATGGACATCCCTGGCAGTGACGGGACGTTCATTATAAAGCTATAGAAATACTTTCAGCTTACATTGCATGCTGGTCTACAGAATCTTTAAGGTTGAAGTCATAATATCAACTATAAGGATCCTAATTTTTTCTTTAAAAATAAGATCGTTACTACATGCCTGTTATTACTAGTTTTTGCACACTCATAGAAATAAAATTTAACAAGCCTCTACAAAGTTCAAAGGGAAAACATTATTATGTCATACTAACGATGAAAAACATGACATGACCTCCTTAGAAGACCCTGTCAACCATGCATGAACCCTTCATCTTTACTAAAAAAATTCAAACCATGCATTAACCCTTCATATAGGTTGAGTCTTTAATTTAAAAATGTTTAGTTAGTCACTCCACCATTGGAGTCAGAAAAATACCTTCATATACGATATGTATCATGATTAGTGAAACCTAATTTTTCCTAACTGTTCCTTGGACACTACTTTATTTGTGGGTAGGATTGGATGCATAGTATTTTTCTACACATATTCCATTCACATGCACGTGGACCCACTAAGTGAGCTTCTTAACTTACCCCTAAGCTTGACTATGGACCAACACACGCTCACACTATTGAAAACCAATGAAAAAGAAAGGAACATGAATAATATCATGGTGTACGCATGTACATAACATGTTGAAGAAGTAATTTATGATTATATGACAAACAACATACATAAGGTCCTGCATTAAAAATCATGATTCAATGAAATGATGCACATAATACCTTTATACTTATCATGATGTAAATTTCTTATGAGATGTGCATACATATTTATGATACTCTATTCATGCTTATCATTCATGGTAGATTATGGTATCTCGTGAGGCATAAATATGGTCATATCAGCATAGCAGTCATAATCAAACATGAAAAGAAGTACATGCATCACCTAGATCATTTAGATATCATAACATAAATAATAACATATAAATAGGTTTACAGGGTACATGTTATTCATGTATCAAACGTTTTCATCCAAACTAACTTATAGATGTTCCAACGGTAATTTCACTTTACTATTTCAGGCTCAAGTTCGTGATCCTGAGCTTGCCCCAGTTGATCACTCATAGATTCAACTTCAACTAACATTCGATTTCATCCATGGTATTCCATTCAATCATAAATTTCAGTTTAAAGCCTATTTGTGGAGTCAACATAACTTCACTATCATAAAATCCATTATGAACCACATTAAATATTAATAATTGTCCAAAACAATAGGTATATTGGAATATATATTTTTTTTACCTTAATTATGCTAAAAACGGTTTCTGAGATGGTCTAAAATGGTCAAAGTGAGCCAACCAAGCTAACTAAAGTCTACCCGAGCGTTTTAAAGTCTTTTTTTTCTTTATTCGACTATAATAGATATTGTTTGTCAAAAAAAGGTTGTCGAGAAAACAATGAGGGGTTCACGAGTAAACTGACGAGAGGAAAGAGATAAGCTGACTCAAATGAACTGATCCAATTCGGTTCACTAGAACTAGACATCAACTGTTTCAATTGGACTGTTTTTTGGTCCAAACAAGTTGAACCCCTGCCTTTTTTTTTTTTTGTTATTTACATTGTTTTGACCCGATTTTCTTCCCGATTTCAATGGTTATGACATTTTTCTTTAATGAAAGACCTAATTAAGAACTTTTGAGAATTTTGAAAAATCTTGAAAATCAGCCTAGACACATAAGTAACCACATGAATTGTATTTTAAACAATACTTGTAGGGGTTAATTAGGATATTGGGTTAGTGATTAGAAAACATGATTATAGGCCTAGTTGATCAAGATATATAATATGTAAGCTTAGGAACTTGGTAGTTTTTCGACTTAGCACGATAATATGTTTTACAGATTCCGCTTACATGTTTGAGAACTCTAGTTAGTTCTAATGATATTTTTAGGACTCCAACATGTATTGTATGATTGTTAATCATTTGTTTGAGCATGTTGGACATTTATATATGTATGGTTGTTAGGTTGAATGGCGTTGTGACCTCTATGGGGTCACGACCTCATATATATATATATAGATAAATAGATGTGTACAATGAAGATTACATGGTGGGCCTTGATCCACGGTAACAAACCAGGAAATCAGAAGATTCTTCTACTATGTATAAATATGACCTATTCTACATTTAACACCCCCTCAATTTGGACAATGTACTACTAAGTTAAGATTGCGCCGAAAACTACTAAAAGAAGGAGCTAGCAGTGACTTTGTCATGATATTGGCGTGTTGTTCCTTGGAAGATATGAGTCGCACATCAAGCTAACGAGTCGATACTCGTTCACGAATGAAGTGATAATCAACCTCAACATGTTTCGTCCGTCGATGAAAGATCGGATTGGCGAAAAAATAGGTGGCACCAATGTTGTCACACCGATCCCGAGCTCACACAAGAGGACTTGGATCAAGATTAATTCGGTAGTGGCATCAACAACCGTCTTGTATTCGATCTCCCTACTAGAACGAGAGACTTTCGATTGTTTCCTTGAACTCTAGGAGATAAGATTGCCACCAAAGAAGATTGCATAGCCTCTAGTGCTTCAACAATCATCAGGATTCCCAACCCAATCAACATCCGAGAAGACACTAAGCAAATCAGTGCTAAACTTTGTAAAACATTAGCCCATATCAATAGTGTCATGTAGATAACAAAGAATTTGTTTAACCGCCGCCCAATGTAAAGAAGGTAGGGAGGACATGAACTAACACACTCTGTTGACATAGAAGGAGATATCAAGATGTGTCAAAGACAAATATTCTTAGGCGAGAGCTTCTCACCACCATCCAATAACAACTTCTCACTAGGAAGCATAGGTGTGGGCACACCTTTTGAGGTGAACGTGTTGGTTCTGGACAATAAATCTTGAATGTATTTATGTTGTGTTAGAACAAGTCCAATGGAAGTATGCCGGACCTCAATCCCAAGAAAATAACTCAAAGTGCCAAGATCCTTCACGGCAAAATCATCCCGAAGCTGTGTAAGAAGTTTCTCAGTAGCCATAGAAGATGAGATGATGATAATTATGTCATCAACATAGATAAGGATATACATCTGAATGCCCGTCTTGTTAAAAATGAAAAGAGAGACATCAACCTTTGAAGGTGTAAAACCCAGCTATAATAGTTTGAAGCTAAGGCGAGAAAACTAGACAGCAGAGCTTGTTTGAGGCCATAAAGCGACCTATCCAGCTTGTAGAGGTAACCAGGATGTTAGAATCCACAAATTCAGGAGGCTGCTTCATATAAACATCTTCATTAAGAAGGTCATGAAGAAAAGCATTTTGAATATCAATCTGCCGAATAGCCCAACCACGAGAAATAACAAGAGATAATAAGAGTCGAATGGTAGTGGGCTTAACAACTGGACTGAAGGTATCATCATAATCAACATCATACGGCTGTTTAAACCCTTTAGCAACTAGGCGTGTTTTGTAGTGATCAATAGAGACATATGACTTTTGCTTGAGTTTGAAAACTCATTTGCAATCAATAACGTTAAGGCCAACACGAGTAGGAACTAAGTGCCATGTCTTATTTTTTAGAGGTGCTCGAAATTCATCATCCATTGCCTGATGCCAGAGGGGATGTTCCATAGCAATAATATGTGAAGTAGGTTCAGGGCAGAAGACCGAAACACAGAATATGTTACTGTTCCATCTGTATGCATCTTGGGTTGCTTGATATTGTATTTCAATTGAGTACCATATGTATGAGTAGTAGATGCAGGATCTACAACTGAGGGGACAATTGTACCAACCATTGCGAGGGGAGCAACCCGTGCTACAGCAGTCGGTTGACAAGCGGTTGAGAACCCCAGCGGGTGTTGCGCACTCTAAGGCAAGCCAAGAGACTGGTCTCCAGGATTAGAGCGACTCTAGGAGGGGCTTGTTGGAATAAACTTAGATGAAAAGGGTAGTTTTAATTTTTATTAATTTTAGTAAGTTTTGAAACTCAATTGAAAGAGAAGGCTAAAAGAAAAAAATGAAAGAAAAATGAACGAAAAATGAAAGGCCAATAACTATTTGAGGAATAGTGGGTCAGAAAATGATGGCATATGTGATAGCCAATTTTAGCGTTTATAAAACCTATAAATTAGTTTGTTTTAATCGTAAAAAAAGAGCAAAAGTGTAGAGAACAAAGAGTACATAGTAATAGAAAAAGGTTTTTTTAGAATTCTTTATCTCCTTATTTCTCCCCTCTTGACATCTCCTTCACAAGTGCGCAAGTAGTACCTTAACAAAGTGGTATCGGAGCGTTCGATTGTTAGTGAGTGCGAAATTACTTCACAGATTCGTGAGTGTTATTTTAACAAATTGGTATTAGAGCGAGTTTTATTCTCAACAAATTGGTATCAGAGCCGATGGCGAATATAATAGAACAAATGCCGCTACTACGATTAACGAAGACAAATTACGAGAATTGGAGCATCCAAATGAAAGCGCTTCTCAGTTCACAAGACGCATGGGAGGTGGTCGAAGAAGATTTTGAAGAACCAAAGTAATATGAACCAAGAGACATCAATCATACAATATGCTTCAAGGAAGATGTGAAGAAAATATTGTTGAAATTATCAAAAGATATTTCAATTCATGCCACATTGAAGAAGAATGAAGTTTCATGTTATAAATTTTGGGAGAATTACAATGTAGAGTTATTGTATTTCATTAATATATTTTAAGACTTTCAATTTACTTTAGGTTACGATTACATAATGGTTAATTATGAAAGTATGAATGTTACAACCCTTGGAATGCCTTTAATAGTTTCATTACCTTGTTGATCGAATATCTCATATCTCAAGGCAAGAACATTGTTTGAGATTCGAATCACTCCACAAGCAAGATCGATCATGTCTAGCTTGAATGATTCTTGTTGATCAAATATCTCAACGCAAGAACACTTGTTTGAGATTCGAATCACTCCACAAGCAAGTTTGATCATGTCGAGCTTGAATGATAGTACATGCAACCTAAACTACATAGAATTGCAAAGAAACTTAGTCATTGGCTAAAGAAAAACACAAATGCTCCTTTTACTGTATTTTCCAAGTCTACCTACAAATACAATGACTTTATATAGCCTCAAAATGAAACTATTAAAGACATGACTTTATATAGCCTAAAAATGAAACTATTAAAGACATTCCAAGAGTTGTAACATTCATACTTAATAACCATAATTAACCATTATGTAATTGTAACCTAAAGTAAATTAAAAGTCTTAAAATACATTAATGAAATACAATAACTCTAAATTACTCTAAATTGTAATTCACCCAAAATTTATAGCATGAAACTTCATTCTTCTTCAATGTGACATGAATTGAAATATCTTTGGATAATTTCAACAATATTTTCTTCACGTCTTCCTTGAAGCATATTGTATGATTGATGTCTCTTGGTTCATATCACAAAGGATATCAGGGGTTATATGGTAGCGCAAAACAAGGCGTTAAAAGAATTGCAATCGAAGGATAAGGCAGCATTATACATGTTGTTCCGGGCCGTTGACGAGTCGGGCTTTGAGAAGATTGCAAGGGCAACTACTTCAAAAGAAGCGTGTGACACTTTAGAAAAGGTGTTCAAAGGAACCGACCGAGTCAAGCAAGTGCATCTCCAAACTCTGCGTGATGAGTCAGAAAATGTATCTGAATGCATTACGCGCGTACAGACCATGGCAAATCAACTAAATCAAAATGGAGAAATGTTACTCGAGATGCGGGTTGTGGAGAAGATCTTGAGGTCATTACCCGACAACTCCGAGAATGTTGTATGTGCAGTAGAAAAGTTAAAGGACCTAACGAAGTTTAGGGTCGATGAGCTCGCCGGTTCTCTCGAGGCACATGAGCAACGTAAGAAAAAGGATGAGACACTCGAATCAAGCGCTTCAGACGAAGGCATCAATAAAAGATGAAAAGGTACTCTACACTCAAAATATTCTAGGTAGAGGTCGAGGAAGTCGCGGGGATGGTCGAGGTAGTCAAGACAGCAGAAATGAAGAAATTTATAAGGAGAAGAGATTATCGAGCCAAGCAAATTGGCGTGGAAGAAGATGAAGTCAAGGAAGAGGCGACCGATCAAACATTCATTGCTATAAATGTAACAAATATGGTCATTATGCGAGTGATTGTAACTCTGAAAAATGTTACAATTGTGGCAGAATGGGGCACGTTGCAAAAGCTTGTCGAGCCGAAAAAATGGTGGAAGGAGCAACCAACCTAGCCTTGGAAGACGTAACAGATGAAGGTCTTCTTTTGATTGCTCAAGATGAAGAGAACATCAACAATGACACTCTGTGGTACCTCGACTCAAGGGCAAGCAACCATATGTGCGGTCACGAGCACTTATTCAAAGAGATGCAAAAGATTGAAGATGATCATGTGTCATTTGGAGATGTGTCAAAGGTAGAGGTCAAAGGCCAAGGTACGATACATTTCTTGCAAAAGGATGGTGTAAGGGGATAAATCCAAGATGTTTATTACGTACCAGACCTCAAGACCAACATATTGAGTATGGGGCAACTCACGGAGAAAGGTTACTCGATATTCTTAAAGGACCGCCTGCTACACCTGAAGGATAAAAAAGGGCATTTGGTTGCTCGAGTCGAGATAGGAAGAAATCGAATGTACAAATTGAACTTAAAGAAGCATACGAGAAAAGTGTTTGTGAGTCGACATAGAAGACAAGGCATCACTGTGGTATCCCCGTTTTGGTCACCTACATCATGACAGCCTAAAGGAGTTAGCGAAGAAGAATATGATACATGGGCTACCAAACATGGACTTGAAGGAAAATTTTGTGAAGAATACGTGCTCAGCAAGCATGCGAGAACCTCAATTCAAAAGAAGGCTGAATTTTGGGCAGAAGTCGTGCAATGCGCCATCTACGCACAAAATCGATGTCCACATGCGAAGTTAGATGATCAAACACCACAAAAGGCTTGGAGCGGATAAAAGCCTGTACTCTCTCATCTCAAAGTGTTCGATAGTGTGGCTTATGCTCACGTACCGGATCAACAAAGAACGAATCTCGAAGACAAAAGCAAAAGGTATATCTTTATTGGATATGATGAGAAGACAAACGGATACAAACTATGACCTGATTAGCAAGATGATGATAGTGAGTCGCGATGTGCGAGTAAATGAAGCAAGCGAATGAGACTAGAACAATTCGACGGAAGTCAACATCGAAGTTGGAGAATCATCAGTTGCTGCACCAACAAGTGCACCAACAGACTCAGAAATTTCCGATGATGAAGATAAACCATGACAACCCAAAATGCGAAGTTTGCGAGATTTGTATGACTCAATAAATGAGGTACACCTTGAATGTTTTTTGGTAGATGCTGAAAATATCAGCTTTGAAGAGGCGGTGCGAGACACGAAGTGGCAAACTGCCATGGATGAGGAGATTAAAGCAATTCATCGTAACAACACATGGGAAGTGACAGAATTATCAGAAGGAAGTCAGCCCATAGGTGTGAAGTGGGTATTCAAGAAAAAGATGAATGCTCAAGGCGACATTGAGCGGTACAAGGCGCGACTTGTTGCGAAGGGATACAAGAAAAGGCGGGAATCGACTATGACGAAGTGTTTGCTCCCTTCGCTAGAATGGAGACAATCCGATTGTTCATTTTCCAAGCAGCTCAATTCAAATAGTCGATTTTTCAAATGGATGTCAAGTTAGCATTCTTGAATGGTGTGCTTGAAGAAGAATTATACCTCGAACAACCTCCTGGGTACATGAAAATTGGAGAAGAGAAGAAGGTACTAAAATTGAAGAAGGCGCTTTAGGGGTTGAAACAAGCACCGCGAGCATAGAATACTCATATCGATACATACTTCAAGGAGAACTGGTACAAGCAATGTCCCTACGAACATTCATTTTATACAAAGAAGAGTGGAGGTAATGTGATACTTGTCGCTCTTTATGTCGATGACCTCATCTTCTCAGACAACAATGATGAAATGATAGAAGAGTTCAAAAGCACAATGACATGAGAATTTGAGATGACAGACTTGGGCTTGTTGAAGTTTTTCCTCGGTTTGGAGGTTAACAAGGAGATGAAATTGAAGGAACCACGACTGAGCTCGAAAAAACGAAAACAGCGCAGGTGAAATCATTGAATATAACATTTAAACTTATGGGGGAGTTTTTTGGAATAAACTTAGATGAAAATGGTAGTTTTAATTTTTATTTATTTTAGTAAGCTTTGAAACCAGTGGAAAGAAAAGGCCAAAAGAAAAAGAATGAAAGGCCAATTACTATGTGAGGAATAGTGGGAACTTTAGGTTAGAAAATGATGCATATGGGATAGCTAATTTTAGCCTTTAGAAAACCTATAAATTAATTTGTTTTACATGCTAGAAAACATAGCAAAGAGCAAACCTATAAATAGAAAACATAGCAAAGAGCAAAAGTGTAGAGCAATAGAAAATGATTTTTTTAGAATTCTTTGTCTCCTTGTTTCTCCCCTTTCGACATCTCCTTCACAAGTACGTGAGTAGTACCTTAGCAAAGCGATATCGGAGCGTTCGATTGTTAGTGAGTGTGAAATTACTTCACAGATTCGTGAGTATTATTTTAACAAATTAGTATCAGAGCGAGTTTTATTCTCAATAGGGCCAAGACGATGCAGGAATATCATCTGCTGGTTGAGGATCCGAGGCCCCAATCATTAGTGGAATAACCGATGCCGATTCGCGTACTAGGACGGGACAATTGCTGCAGAAATCCTGAAGCTAATGTGGGCACCAGATTTTCTGCATCAAAAGAGTTAGTAGGCACAAATATATGCAAATGATCATTCCCCAAATTAGTTCTGTTGTTACCCAAATGCAAGGTACACAAATCAGGGGCATTGTGCGTCGGCTGCAAGGTTGGGGAAGAACTGGGTAGGACTCTCTTGAACGGAAAAACATTCTCATCAAATATGACATCTCTAGACACGACCAAAATCTGTGTCAAGCCACTTATCCCCTTTATGCAAAGAACTATAGCCTAGAAAGACACATTTCTTGATAAAAAAGAGAGCTTTTGTTTTTTATAAGGGCGAAGATGAGGTCAACAAGCACACCCAAAAACTTTTAATGAGGAGTAATTTGGTGGGGTATGAAAAAGACGTTATAAGGGGCATTTGTTATCGATGACATGAGTAGGAAGATGATTGATAAGATATGTGGCTGTAAGAAATGCGTCATCCTAAAATTTAACAAGTATATCAACATGAGTAGAAGGGCTGGATCGGTTTCAACAATATGACGGTGATTGCGTTCAGCAGACCCATTTTGTTGATGCGTGTGAGTGCACGAAACATGATGAGCTTCCAAGGGAACGAAAGAATGTGTTATGAATTTTCTGATATTCCCCACTCCAATCAGACTGGACACAGTTGATTTTAGTATCTAGGAGTCGCTCAACATGAGCTTGGGACTGCAAAAGTATACGAGGAGCTTCTATACGATCATGCATCAAATAGATCCACAAAAATTTACTGAAATCATTAATGAAGCTGATATAATATTTAAAGCCCCCAACAGATTAAGGTGTAGGACCCCAAACATCCGAAAAAAATTAGTTCCAAAGGTGACAAAGATCGATGAAAAGAACTCGTGTATGGTAATAATTGATGACTTTTTGCTAACTGACACGCATTACAAACTGGCAAAGGTGACTCACTGGCACACGAAATATTATTGAGACGCAAAATTGACTTTAATACTTGAGATGAAGGATGTCCAAGACGTGCATGTCATTGGGCGCGAGTAGTAGATCTACTCACTAAGGCGTGCTTTACATCATCGACATCAGATGACTTGATAGGATAGAGATCAGACTCACCTCCCGTCTAGAAGACTTTTCCTCGACCGTCGATCCTTAATAGAAAATTTCAAGGATGGTATTCAAAGAATACGTCATTATAACGAGAGAATTTATGAATGGAAAGAAGATGTTTGGAAATTTCAGGCACATACAAAATATTACATAATGCAAGAGGACAAACAGTAGTATTAATTGAAGAATGATGGGTATACAAAATCCATAAACCTGCTCCATTGCCGACTTGAACTTGTTCACCTCCATGATAGCGTTCATGCACAGCAAGACGATCAAGGTCATTAATGATATGATCAGTGGCGCATGTGTCATTATACTAATTTAGATCAATCTTGTAGAAGGAAGTAGTTGCCAATGCCGCAAAAGGAGGTTTATCTTGATAGGACTCATCCATCCTATACCAGCAGCGAACGACAGTGTGCCCCACTTTGTCGCAAATCTGGCAGGAAGGACGAGCAGAAGAGTCACGACGATCACCAACAAGATGAGAGGGTGCGCCACCTCGAGAACGGGCACAACCACGATCTCTAAGCCCACGGTTCTTCTTCTGACCACCACGACCAGCATAATTGGCTGAAGATCCAAGCTTTAACTCAAGTTCAGCCTAATGTTGTAGTTGGCGAGCTTCAAACGTCATTAGATGTGCAAACACATCATCAAGCGTGATGGCTTCACTCTTGGTAGTCATCGAGGTGACGAAAGGATCATAGTTAGGGTCAAGACCAGCAAGAAGATAAGCAATCAACTTGGTGTCCAGCCCTTTGATCTTGCGAAAATAATTTGCTGTAGACAGATCACGTTTCTTGGACGTGGCAAGCTCAACACGGATTTGAACAGTGCGAGCACAAGTTGACGATGAAAACATAAGCTGCAAGGTATCCCACATCTCCTTGGACGTAGTAGTGGCAACCACATTACAAAGAATTTCCTTAGACATGGAGGAGAGAAGGCCGCTAAGGACCTGTTGATCCTGATCATACCACTGATCATAGGCCAGATTAGAGATCAGGTCAGTACCAGCAGCGGTTGAGGAAGAGATCAACTTGACAGGTGCAATAATGGTGCTATTGAGGTAGCTCATAAGCTTCGTACTCCGTAGGAAGGGGAGGAGTTGGGCGCACCATATGATGAAGTTGTTCTTGGTGAGACGGATTGTGACAGCATGGTGGCGAGGGGATTGGGGCAAAGGTCAACATCATGGTAGATGAGATTGTGTTGGAGATGGTGGATGGGGAGGAGGAAGAAGATAATGGTAGACATTGTTAATGAATAAACTGTATCTAATACCATGTTAGGTTGAATGACATTGTGACCTCTATGAGTCACGACCTCATATATATATATATATATATATATACATGTGTATGTGTGTGTACAATGAAAATTACATGGTGGGCCTTGATCCACGGTAACAAATCAGGAAATCAAGAGATTCTCCTACTATGCATAGATATGACATATTCTACGTTTAACAATGGTTACCCCATAAGAGCATGTTAATGGTTACCCCTACATTTGGGCTTTGTAGTCCTTTTGGGTTGACTAAGTAGGAACGATTCGGGAGCAACCACTTATCTTATACTTCTAAACTACTTTTATATCAGAATTTACCGTATGTTTGAATTATATATTCTGCGTGTGTCTCTCGTTTTATAATTTTGAAAAATCTTACCGTCTTTACCATTGAACCTATGTGGCGATTCATGATTCGGAGCCTCGAAAAGTGAGTCATTACATATCTATCTATCTATCTATATATATATATAAATAAAGGATTATTTGAATTAAATGTGTTAAAATTTACCTTAAAGTGATACAAATTAATTATAAAAATAGATCAATAAATATGGATGTCTAACTAATAAAGGATAAAATGGTAAGAGCAAACTTTCAAACCCAAAAAGAGCAAAAAACTGGCAAAACCCTCCCACGCGAATTTTTGTTGAACTGAATTGAAAAAAGGCCATTGTGCTGATGTCGGCGGCAAATTACGTTCTTGATTCCCAATCCCCATTTCCACGGCAAAGAGGTTTAGGTACGAATACGATTCGATACTAGTAGTTACTGAATTTTGTTGTTTTTCTTGAGAATTTCACTTGAATTTGTTCATTTTTTCCGAAGCCCTAATTTTCATTCAGACACTCAGATTGCATATGCCTGCCCCTTTTTACCTTTTGCACGATTGTTTCATTTCTCTGCACTTACCTCGGATCGCACATGATTATGATGTGCAAGATTTTTGTTCTTGTTAACACACACATTAAGAAATAGACTCTTGTTAAGAGTTTCTCACAACATCAAAATGCTTTGCGCATTACACTTTTTTATGTTCATCTCCAAGCTTCGAAACCCACAATTCATAAAGAAAAAGCTAAAAATCAAAAGGAAAGGTCACATGAAGGGTTGTACAGATTCACTAGGCTCCACAGTGAGCAGATGGGTAATTGATTTGAGTGAATCTGAGCAACTTCTGGGGAAGACAGGAGATAGCTTCTACATAATTTCATACAATAGTATCCGTAGGAGATGGACTAAGTTAAGAAGCTTTGTTAAGAGCTAGCTGATGGATTACAAAACAATCTCTCTGTATTCCAACCTGAAACTTGAACTTGAAGTGCATAACAGATTCAAAATCACCATCTCTTCAAAAGAAATTCAATGGAATCTTGTGAAGTAGCTCAATTCTTTTTGTCAATTGCACAAACATTTATCTCTATGATCTTTTAACTGCGCTTCTAGTTTCAGTATAGAGCTCACTGTTGAGGACTTTCTCTAGTAAGCTTCACTATACACATCTCTAAGAATTAAAACTCCGAAAACTAAACATTAAACCCCTTTTGATAATCATTACGTTTTCAGCTTTCAGCTTTTGAAAATATATATAAATACTATTTCCTATTAGGTATTTGTTTTTGTTTTGTTTTGTTACCCACTCTTTAAAAACATTTTCAAAATCTAAACCAAATTTTGAAAACTAACAAAAAAGAAAAATTGTTTTTAAGGAATGTGAAAAACATACCCAGGAAATTGTGGGAAATCATGCTAATTTTCAAAAACAGGAAACTAAAAGCGGAATCATTATCAAACGGGGTATAAATGATCAAGTCAACCAACCATTGGAGAAACCAGATTCTTGCTGGTGTTTCCTCCTCTGCTATGGTCTGAACCTAGCTCTGTTTCCTTCCTTTTGTTGATGCCAAACTTGTGGGTTCCTTCAGCAAACAAAATTAATGAACTAAGACTTGTTGTGGATAGGATCCGATCCTCGTCGAACCCGTCTTTTGCTTGATTGATTTGGATCAAACTTGCTGTTTCGTGGTAGCGAGTTCCTTTTCATGTTCTTTTCCTCCACCCTCGAGTCTTCAACAAGAATGTGGCGGTTAGATCTTAGAGCAAGGTCTATGCTTCTCAAAGCACAAGCCTGATCTGGTTTAACAGCTAAAAGTGCAACAACACACATGAGGAGGACAACAAGTACTCTGTGTATACTGAAAACCATGGCTTCTACAATGAAGCAAAAAAAGAGAGAGAAAGAGGATAGATATGTTGATTTTTTTCTCTCCTTTTTTCTTCTGTTTTGTTTCTGTGGTAGGTTGATTCCTGTAGTAGACACACAAGGCTGCTATTTATCTGCATTGGTTTTGGACGTGGCTTTTTAAAGCATAAAGCAGAATTGGGCCCTCAAACATCTAGACCAATTATAGATTCATTCAAATCATAAGCCTGCAAATATAAGGCTGTTAACCAAGAATCATAAGGATGAATAAAGGTGTTTCTTGGAACAATGCCTCTGAGAAGCCAAGCATCTTTTTTCCTATTTTATTTCCTCATCTCTATATCCACTCCTTTCCTTTTTATATCCTTATCCACCCCAAAATGCATAAAACCAAACTCCATAGGCTTTGCCAAATCGCCTCCTCATTCGTAAACACACCATCCATTTGAATACATCTATTCAGTTGAAAGAAATTCCCAACATAGCAGGAATTTTTCTTTCTGGTTCATGTCCCACTTGGAATTTCAAACACTGTAACTAGTTAATTTTCAAAACACTGTAATAGAATCTGTGATTACATTCTTTCAGGGCTGTTTTTGTAATATAACCTTCCTTTGCTATTAAGAAAAGGGGATTGTTGATGGTTTGCTTTCTTTTGAAATGGGGTTGGATAAGAAAGAAGCATTAAGAGGCAGAGACGAAGAAGAAATGGGCCAACTATAAAACTGATATTATTATAATTAGACATACGTAACAGAGCCAGAGAAGAAAAAGAAGAAAACAAACGCTTGCTTTGGGCCATCCTAAGATTTCCTTCTGCAGTTCCACTTTTGAATTCCAAGCTCTCCTCCCTATGCTCTAAAACAACACTCTGTTTATTGTTTGTTAACCCAAATTTCATCATGCCTTTCTTTTGCTTTCTATAAATTATTCCTTTTTGAGTTTCCAAGCCTATTTAATGTTCATTTCTTTATACTTTGTCACTTATGTGAGTCTAAACTTGTCGTTCTCACATTTACATCTTTTGTCTTTACATTATATTTAAATCCTATTTTGATCTTTATTTATTTATTTATTTTTTAGCTTAATTCGGTTTCTAATTTTCTAAGATGCCTACTTTGATTTACAAACTTTTACATTTGTTCTAACTTTAATTCCTAAACTTTTTAATCATTTGTTTTAGTTTTTAAACATTAAAAACACAATCAATTTAGTCTTTATCTTTGTTTTTGCTTTAAAAAATTAATAGCATAACTTCAAGTAAAGATACTAGCATGTTAAGAGAAGCATATTTTGGCTATATAGGTTGAAGACGAGCATTGAACAAGAAAATATTAGATGATAAAATTATATTGTAATTTAGTTACTGAATAAATATTTGAAAACCTTCAAGGATAAAATGTAAACAAATTTAAAAACTGAGGAACGAAAATGAAAAAATAGAAAATAAAAAAGTAAACAAATTTGGTTTATAGTGGTGGATACCACATGCAAGTTGGGATTGTTGGAACATTCTAAAGCCAAAGTTGCAGCCTTTACTGAAAATAGAGTGGGCACAGTGGCTGACTGGTCAATGTAGGAAAAACGGTGCCGTTTTGGCTGGGATGCTGATGTTGATGTTATGCTTACGGTGATGCTATTAAAATATTGTCCTCTTCTTCTTTACTTTTTCATTCTCCATTTAAAAGCAAAAGAGTTGGAATTAGATGTTGCTTTAGGGTCTGCATTTCTGTCCATATGGGCTTTCTTAACTTTCTTTTCATGGTTTCTCCCGCACCTAATCATAATTCCCATTATTACATTATTCTTCCCTCACTTTAGATCACCCCAAAACATTTCTAGTATCCTTTTCACTTTAATTGTTTTTTTTTTTTTGTTCTATTATTTAATTGAGTATATTAAATCTAAATTTAAAATTCTTGAAGCGAAATTTGCAACAATTTTGGTTGCTCTTTCATAATCATTTTTTAGAGTTGAATGTTTTTTTTTTACATCAATTTTTAGTCGATATCTAGAAATTAAGACTTCATTTGTGACCATTTTACTTTTAGTTTTACTTTTTAAGAATTATGCTTATTTTGTTCATAAGTTTTCTACCATAGTTTTCATTTTTCTTAGAAAAACATTTGAATTATTAGTCTTTTTTTGGGTATAAAATTAGACAGTTTTTTAAATTTATTTATTTTTACTTTTCCAAACTTATCTTGAATTTTGAAAGCATCTCGAAAAAGTAGATGGTAAAACCAAGAAACCTATAGTAAAAAATCAAAGGAGTATTAGGACCAAAAACAAAATGGTTTTTTTGTTTTTAATATCCAGATAACTATTCATATGTAAATTAAAAAAAAAAAAAAAAGGTGAATGTATGCTCAATACAATGTAAGAAAATAAACATCGAAAGTCTTATCAAAACCATTTTGAACGTTTTGGACCATGAATGTTGTATATTTTTGTTTCGGATTTAGTTTCCACCATACAATATTAAACGGATATTGGACAAGGGGGTAAAAAAGAATAAAAAAGAAATGGAGAGTTGGATTTGGGTTCACTCCTCTATGTAAAGGAAGGGTCAAAGTGGAATGACATGACAGTGACTTGATCCCAGAAGAAAAGTTTATGAAAGCGAGTAAGTGTCAGCTCTGATTATTACTATTTTTTGGTTACAGATCATTTCCCATCTTTGAATCACTCTCTTTTCACATTTTTCAATTTCATTTAGTCTCTATCTTTATTTCATCCCATCATAAACGGCCCAAGAGATACAAAAGTGGAAGGTGCAAAGGGTATGTCTTCAAAACATGTTAGAGGCAGATACTTATTTCAGTCAGATTTTTGTTGTTCTTTTTTCAATGGCATCAACTGCAAATTAATGCTGCATTCTCTTTCTGAATAATGTAATAATGTTACCTAAATAATCCCATCCTTTGTGTTCTCTGATCTTTTAGGCTTAAAATGAGTTCTTTATTCCATATCCAATTTCTTCCAACTTGCATCACCTAAACTACTACACGCATGAATATGGGTTGGCTTATTTTTCACTTTGTCTCTAGTATTGGGTATTTGAGACTATGCATGCATAGATTGCGTTTGATCTTGCACACCGCCTTTATGTACGGTTTTAGCTATATTGTGACTCTAATTTCCTTGTATACTTTATTCCCAGCTCCACATCTAAGTGATGCCCTGTCGTAGGCCAAGATCTTTCCCTTCATCTCTATTTATGGCTCCATTGTCTGAATACTGCACTGAGCGAGTACTTTTCTCTAATGAGAGTTAGCTACGCCTTATTTCGATAAATTTGACCCATGGGAAGGAGAATAATTCTAGCATGCACATGCCTCCCAACACTGTTCTCAAGGTTTTCATCCCTATAGGAAGACCCTCAAGATTCAGGACCTACTCATCTTATGATGTTTGATTGTACCATTATGATGTTTGATTGCACCATGACATAGGCATGTGCCATTAGATAGTTCACTCAGAACTTCATTTATTGTAAGGTGGGTAGAGATAATACCCTGCCTCCATAAAGTGCTTTCTAAGACTGCCTTTGATAGGCACAAACATCAAAAGTAGCCAAGGGTATTCAAACCTGACATACAACATTCTTTTCTATACCATCGGTGTGATTTCAAGCCTATATTTGCCCATTCCCAAAGTGATGCAACAAGAATGTTGTTGATTGTGACATCCTTGCTGTAATGACCCTATTTCTAGCATAAGATTGGATTGTTAGTACATGTATGTCGTGATGATTTTTTGAACAAATTTAAGTGAAATTTTGTGGGGGTGACTTAAGCCCATTACATGGAAATTCTACCTACCTAAGGTAATTAAACTAACATGCATGTATAATAAGTGATTCCTATAAGTGTTTGTTCCTAAAATTCTGTGTGGTGACTTACTTAGTTGACGCGTGCTCTTTCGCTGACGTTTCTATGCAAGTAGGGTGTCAAAAAATATTGATTTTCCTTAATTAGGTCTCTATTCACATAAAAACATGGTTAGAATTTGAATCGGGACAAAAATCGGGCAAACAACCGTCGAATGAGTAAAAAAATGGCTTACATGCACCTGCCGCGTGTTGTTCACACACCGAGATTGTCCACTCGAAGGTTCCACGTGCGTACCACGTGTGGAGAAGATATCTGCAGTCGCGGGTCACGGACTAGGTATATGGCGACAGTTCGAGTTGGACCGATCGGCTGCCTCGCTTGGTCACGGACCAGAGTGGGTCAGTACGTGGGTTTGTGGGTCGGGTCAGCTGTGTGTTAAGGAAAGGATGAAACTACGTTGCCCCACCCAGCGTACGACGCGATAATAAGATAAAGTATTCTGAGGAGTCCATCATGCTTTACATTTCTGCTTAATATGTATCAGCTTATTTCTGCTTAATATGTATCAGCTTATTTCTGCTTAATATGTATCAGCTTATTCATGCTGAAAGGAGGATGGACAAATTGTGAACTCTGCGATCCAGGTGCTGATGTGCCATCGCCCCGTTGAGCATGTTTGCCTATTTTTCATGAACCGTGTATGATATATCTAGATGTTGATGTTTGCACACTAGGTTAATGCTTGTTGTTGCACACTAAGATAATGTTTATGAACCATTATTACGATAACCCTAGGGATTCATGATTTGAGTGACCGAGTTACTGAGTTTAAACCTATCCCTTCCCTAAGAGCCGAACAAATCACCACGACAAATGAAGTACTTTAGGAGTATTCTTAGGTTGTTAGTTGTGTGAACAATATTTATAGTTTCGTGGGACCAGGGGTTCCTGATCAGTTCTCACTGCTCCTAGCCGTTTTGCATGGGAAAACTGTCTCAACAGTGTACAACCCATTAGCTACATGGGAAAGGGTTGGGTCGTGCTTCCTAATAGGGGACTATCATGGGCCTAGGAGGTGCTAAACACACCCCTAGGTAAGATGCCATATAGTCTCAGATAGCCATGCAGAGGTAGCGCCTCATAGAGATACATCGGTCATTAAGCTCGGCATAAGGAACTCTTAGGTATTAAATGAAAGGATGGAGAACTAGAGAAGCTCCAAGGGACTAAGACTACCATACGTCTTGGAGCCAATGAGAAGCTCATGTTTGTCTGTTAAGACTAGAGCGCGATGAGAGCCTGTAAGTAGGTGGCTTACTGAGGGTCAAGAGAGGGCGTGATCAGAGATGTGGATTCTTGCGGAGGAATGTATGTCTTGGGGTGTCAGTTCAGTCTTTTCTTTTATAATTTTCATATCTTTGTTATGAAGTCAATCATTTGAATCTTTGTGTTGAAATTTTACTTGAAATATAAATAGTTTCGCCTTAATGCATTTTCAAAAATTTTCTTTGCATTCATTGTTGTCGTTTTGAGTCACGGCTCATAGTAAAATATGGGGTCGTGATAGATTTGGTATCAAAGTCCCATGTCATAGATTCGGTAGACATTTAAGATAGAGAGTTGCATACTTTGCTATGTTATAATTGCGCATTTATTAGAGTTTGTGTTATGAATGAATTGTAACGGCATTTTTTTTTTTTTTTTTTTTTAGATAATGACACCAAAGAGGCGTAGACCCTATGTCGGGCCTAGTCAGAAGAGGAAGAACAAAAGTTGCTCAGGGCACCTCTATTCCAACACCTAAACCTCAAGAGGAGGTTGGCGACATGCCTCAAACAAGAGAGAGAACCATACCGCGAGCATCAAGAACTAGAAAGTGTCGAAGGAGGGCAAGGGCCCAAGACTTGCTTGATATACCCGACTGCTTCCCTCTCCAAGGAGGTACCATCTGTGCCAGCCACATACAGAAGTCTCGCCCAGCCAGCTGCCAACCACGCTTACATTGGATGTATTACAAGCATTCATGTTGACCTCGATGGAAAATCAGGCTCTGATGACCCAAATGATGCAAGCATTGGTGGCTAATCAGACAACAATGCAAGGGACCAGAGATTCAAGAACTATGACTGTGGAGTCCCGTTATTTGAAAGATTTTGTGCCACAAGGAGAGACTATCAGTTGGTGCTAGTTTAAAGAAGCCTACCTCCGCAAGTACTATCCCATCATTACCAGAATGAAAATGCAGGCAGCGTTTCTAGAGCTCAAATAGGGGGCAAGTCGGTGGAGGAGTACGATCTAGAATTTAACAGGCTGGCAAGGTTTTCTCCAGTATATGTTAGTACTAAGGAGTTGAAGGTCGAGTGATTCATCGTTGGCCTAAGGGAGGACCTAAAGGGGTATGTGGCAGCCCAAACATCCTTTGATTATGTAGAAGCCCTTCGGGTGGCAATCCTCATCGACAATTTACAGTTAGAATTAGCCTAGTCATCCCACACAACAATTCAAGGGAAGAGGACAGAACAGAAGCACCCCAGAACTGGTAGACCGCCCTGTGACCGCACTAATAGGTGGAGGAAAGTCCCGGTGCAAAACAAGACCATTTGTCCTAATTGTTGGCGTCCTCACTCGGAGGAGTGCAGAGCAGGAACATATGCATGCTACAGATATGGCCAAATAAGGCACTTTGTAGCAAATTGCCCTCATAGGAACGATCAGCATACCAACCGACCTACGACACATAATCAGAGGGGCCGGGGTGCTCAGCATTAGTAGGGGTGAGTTGTAGCCCGTGAAACTACGATCAAGCAAGCTGACGAGTTTGACACAGTTGTTACAAGTACACTACTCGCCTTTTGTCATTTGACGTTAGTGTTATTTGATTTGGGTTCTACACATTCGTTTGTATATGAGGAATTCGTTGAGTTAGCACACTTAGAAAAGGAACCCTTAGAGATCACCTTGTCGGTATCCACCCCTGCCCACAAGTTATTGATGGCTACTCATAGAGTTAATGGAGGTAGTGTAACAATGTTAGGACGTGTCATCGAAACCGCACTGATAGTGTTAAGCATGCAAGACTTTGATGTCATCTTGGGTATGGATTGACTAGGTAAGAATCGCACTCTGATAGATTGTGAGACTCGAATAAGGACTTTAGACTCCCGTCAGGGGACAACTTTACCTACAGGGAGCTACTTCCAAAAGAACCTCAAGCGTTATAACAACACTAATGGTCAGAAAGATGATTCGTAGTGGTGCAAGAGCATTTTTAGCTAGCGTGACCCAGTTTCATCAGTACACATCGTCAAGGAGTTCGTAGATGTATTTTTGGAGGATTTGCCAGATTTGCCTCCAGCCCGAGAAGTCAATCTCGGGATCGATCTAGAACCAGGAACTGCGCAGATCTCCAAAGCACCCTACAAAATGACACCTGCAGAACTTAGAGAATTGAAGGAATAGTTACATGAGTTGTTGGATAAGGGTTTCATTCGACTCATTGTATCACCTTGGGGAACCCCTATTCTATTTGTCAAGAAGAAGGATGAGTCTTTGTGACTGTATATTGATTATAGAGAGCTAAACAAGGTCACCATAAAGAATAAGTACCCCTCCCAAGAATTGATGACTTGTTTGATCAGCTACAACAAGCAACAGTTTCTCCAAATTTGACTTGAGGTCAGAGTACCATCAGCTGAGGATCGGAGAAGAGGATATACCCAAGACGACCTTCAGAAGTCGTTTGAACATTACGAGTTTCTTGTTAGGTCTTTTGACCTTACCAATGTACCAGCAGTCTTCATGGAACTAATGAGCAGTGTTTAACGAATTCTTAGACACTTTTATTATAGTGTTTAGGGTTTCGTGGGAGAACCAAGGGGTTCCTAATCAATTCTCATTGCTCCTAGTCGTTTCGCATGGAAAACGTGTCCCCACGTCATACAACCATTAACTGCATGAGAAAGGGTTGGGTCGCGCCCTTCAACAGGGGACCCCTAAGGTAAGATGTCATAAAGTCTCAGATAGCCATGCATAGGTAGAGCCTCATAGAGAGACACCGCTCATTACAGCTCGACATAAGGAACTCTTGGGTATTAAATGAAAGAACGAAGAACCAGAGAAGTTCCAAGGGGCTAAGACTAGAACCAGACGTCCTAGAGCCAATGAGAAGTTTGTGTTTGTCTGTTAAGCCTAGAGCACTATGAGAGCTTACAAGTAAGTGGTTTACTGAGTATAACTTTTATACTCATCCTTGCTATGTCTTTTTTTTTTTTTTTTCCCAGATGTTATGAGGCTTCGGGTCAAGAGAGGGCGTGATTAGAGATGTGGATTATCATAGAGGAATGCATGTCTCGAGGCATCAGTCTGATCTTTTCTTTTATATTCAAATTTTCATATCTTTTTTCTCAAGTAAATCATTTTAACCTTTGTATTGAAGTTTTACTTGAAATAAATAATTTCGTCTTAATGCATTTTCAAATGTTTTCTTTACATTCATGTTGTCGTTTTGAGTCACGATTCAAAGTAAAATATTGGGTCATGATAATAGTACCCCACACTTGCCAGCGTGAGCCTACCATGCAGTTCGCACGTCCCCTCTAGACCCATCATAATCGGGCTAATTGGTTGTAGTTGGATGTTTGAAGGTACAACGAACCCTCGAATATTATGCAAGCATGATGATCATCATCATCATAGTGTACGAGCTCGTACTCATCATCATAAAAGAGGAAGTAGCTCGTACTCATCATCATAAAAGAGGAAGTAACTTGATGTAAATTAACATACAATATGTATGAGGTCTGTACTTATCATCTTAAATCATTCATGTGATATAACCTCATACATTCCTCACATATTATACTAGGTAACATACATGCATAAGTTATCATACATTCATCATTTAGGAATTATGGGTTAGAAAACTGTTCATCATAATGAAATATAACATTTCATAGATGCATATCATTGCAACATGAGATATATCATCATACTTCTCATTCTATCATGTCATAATGCATCATCATCCCAACGTATCATAACATCATAGTACATCATATCATCATAACATTGTAGCACCATTGTAACGCTGTCATAATCATCCAATTACATCATCATAGCATCATAGCATGATATAATACATCATAACATCATATCACGTCACATCATCATTGAAGGGAATGAACTCTTCATCCATGTAGCGGAAGCATTGGGAACCATTTTGATTTTTATTAAGAATTAAAAGAAAAGCAATAAATACGAGAGTAAGAACTCTACTTTTATAGAAATCCTAGCTTGCAAGACTCCTCGGATTATTCCAACCATGCAGAAGTTCTTCAACATTCCACAAGATCTTCCTTGCTATCCTTGCTATGACTCCAACACAAGGCCAAGACTTGTGGGAGCTTCTTAAAACAAAATTCAAACGGATTGGAGAAAAATATGACTCGAACACAAGGCCAAGACTTGTGAGAGACTCTTGAAAGAAAATCCTAAACGGATTGGAGAAAAAGAAAGAGTTTCGAGAATTCTCTAACGATGCAATTTCATTCTCTAGAGAAAGTGGGAGAGATTGATATATTTTGGCTCAACACGAGGGTCCTATTTATAGGAATTCTTGAAGAAACTTGTCAAATAATATATTGACATATTTAATATATTAGGATATAATACTTTATACAACATATTTATATATTATAAGATATCTTAATATATATTTAATTGATTTGAATCTCATTCAAAAATACATTAATTGATTTAATATTTAATTATATCAAATATAATAAATATATTTTTCCTTTTTAATATATCTAATATATTAAATATTAATTTGAACCCTTTTAATTAATATATTTTTTTTCATTTATATTTAACCTATCTAATATATTAAATATTAATTTGAACACTTCACATTAAATATATTTTATCTATTTATTTAATATATCTAATATATTAAATATTAATTTGACATTTCAGATAAATTTATTTTCTCTTTTATATTTAATATATTAGATATCATTTTGAACCCTAAATTTCCTTTCAAATAAATTGAATCTTTTAGCGTTACTATAAGCTAGTGACCTTATGACCTACAAATTATAAGTTCCAATGATACAAAATTAATTAATCAAACTCTTTAATTAATCAATTTACATTCATTAACTATATATCACTCCACTATAGGCTTAGAGTTACACTTTTATGCATGGTAGGACAAGTTATGTCCATTGATATAATCATTATAAGCAAGTTGATCCTTCACGAGTTGTTCATAATTATAGCTGGGTCAAAAGTCCATTTTACCCCTGTAATTATGTTTTTCACCTTAAGTACCATTGATTCTCTAATGAACAATTTGTTTATGATCCAATCATAAACCAAGTCCCTCTCGGGTCAATAAAAGAGTGGGGTTCCATTATTCAAGTCCCGAAATCAGTACTTAGAGAACAACTCATCCACTTTACTTATATGAAATGGAGTGAATTCCATCTCAAGATATTATGTTTCCAACTCCCTGGTCAAGTCCACAAAATGGTAGGCATATTGAATTGGCTAAAAGAGTCATTCTCACCCATGTAAATTAAAGGACAAGCCTTCACACGCAGTTCATAATTCACTCATAATTAATATCGAGTTCGTATATGATCATCATGTGAAATATTAGTATTTATAAGGAGAGATTAAATACTTCTTGGTCCAATCTTATACAAACTCATTGTATAGGATACCTCCACTTACATGTCTCCACATTAACGATTTGGATCAAATCATTTGTAACGATTACAAAGTGGGCCGTATCAATAGTGTTACCAGAATAAAGCACCCAATCTTATCTATATACTATAGACTCTTTAGGTTATTACTTGAACACGATCCCATTATATGTCAACCACGTACCCTTCAAGATTATATTAATAACCTTGGATTTTCATACATTTCATACAATGTGATAACAATTAAAAAACTAAATAATTAATCATGAGGCTTTAGAGCATAAATCTCAACAATCATAATATCATATAAATGTACATGACACGTGCAAGAGTCACAGACACATATCATCATACATCAGACAAGTCTTCCGATCGAGTTGATAGTAAGGTCACTTATTTAGTTGCCCTTAGCAGATGTTGTATCTTATTTTCGAGATTGACTTGACTTGTCTCTCAAAATTTATATTAACGTGCGTGGAAGGACTCCACCATATCATAAATATCTCCTTAATTCTTTCCATAATCCGACTTCTTACCTAATTACTTATATAAATGAGAATTTATGTTTTTTTATAAAATTATTTTCATACAAATAATTTAAAACAGTTTAACAATCTTGAGATTTTTCCATTTATGTCTTTCTATGTTCCTTTTCTATTGCCTACATTCTATATATATATATATTATTTTTTAATTATGTTCATAAGCTATTAGCTAATTTTAATCATTCTTATTTTTTTTCTTTTTTCTTTATATTTAATATATTAAATACTCATTTCAATCCTTCCAATTTTTCTTTATTTAATGTTTTATGGGTTAGGAGGGAGATTTTATATTAATTAAACTCTTTAATTAATCCATTTTCATTTATTAATTATAAGTCAGCGTCGGTAGATTTATAGTTGCACTCGTATGTATTGTAGAATAAGTTGTCCATTGATATAATAACTATTAGTACGTCAATTCTTCATGAGTTGTTCACAATCACAGGTGGGTTAAAAGTCTATTTTACCTTTGTAATTACATCTTTCACGTCAAGTACAATTGATTATCTAATAAATAATTTGTTTATGATTTAATCACTAGGGAAAGGGTGGAGCCCCATATTCAAGTCTTGAAATCAGCATTTAAGGGGACAACTCATCTACTTACCCATGAATTCTCTATTGTGAAATTATGCTCTCAGCTCTCTATTTGGTCAAATCTCCAAAATGATAGACATACTGAACCGTCTACCAAAGTCATTTCACCCATACAAATCAAAGGATAATCCCTCATCACAAGCAAAAGCTCATAGCTCACTCAACATTAAGATCGAGTCGCATATGATCATCACGTGAAATATTGATATTCTCGATTAACGGATTTACATAAAGACATTAAATATTTCGTGGTCCAATAACAATTATAAGTCGACTGTATCTATAGTGTAACCTGTATAAGCATAAGACACCGAATTTTATCCGTATACTATAAACCGTTCCCGTTCATCATCTATTAAGTTTGCTCTCTTAAATTTTTAATTTTTATGTATATTCTAAATTTAAAGAAATTAAATGTTTAATTTTATGTATAATATAAACTTATGAAGTATTAGTATTCCTATTATGGGACAAAATATACATATTTTTATGAATTCAGTCGGAGAGAGAGAGAGAGAAGATTTGAAACCTTCGCTTTTTTATGGATCAGTTTTGGAGCGGCGATTGGTATTGGAAGGGGTCGGATGGAATGGCGGCTGAGGCTGAGGCGGAGGCCGAGGAAACATTTTTACGCGCATTGCGGGATGCCGAGTACGGAAATTGGAGTCCCTATATATGTAAGCAGCAGAAATTCGACCTTTTCCTTAATTTTAATTTCTGAATAAAGTGTTCTTGTTCTTCGTCTCCGAGACAGAGCATCGCCGGAGAAGAGAGCAAGACCGAGACAGAAAGGGCGATACGTTTTCACAGATTGCCCTCTCCGTCTCGATCGACCTTATTTATTAATAATCACATTACCTATAATAATATTATTCCCATTGCATTCATCTTTTTCCATTTTGTTCATTTTCATTTTCATTTTCATTTCTTTGTCATGTGTTTCCTCATTTTTCCTCCCCTTAATTCCTAGTCTTTGATGCGACGGTTGAATGCCCCTAAGAAGAGGCACGATTCTAGAATTCCCATTATGGATCCCACCAAGCTGCACCTTCGATCTAGCAGCCGACCCAATTTGTTCGCCAGGACCAACTTCAAGAATTCTTCCAAATCCAGATGCTGGCTTCCCCTTGCAGCCCTGCTTGCGTTTGCTTTCTTGTTCTCTTATATCCTCGTTTTTACAACCAACTTCCGCAGCTCCTTGAAGATAAGGTACGGAATCGTTATAGATGGAGGTAGCACAGGGACTCGACTCCACGTGTTTCGCTACAGAGTAGAGAGTGGCTATGGGGTTTTTGATTTGGGCGAAGAGGAATTGACGTCGATGAAGGTGAATCCTGGGCTGTCGGCGTATGCAGAAGATCCAGACGGAGCTGGAGAGTCTTTGGTGGAGCTTTTGGAGTATGCCAAGACTCGGGTTCCAAGGGATCAATGGGGGGTCACTGAAATTCGGTTAATGGCAACGGCGGGGCTAAGAGTGCTGGAATTGGAAGTACAGAACCGCATATTGGAGTCTTGCCGGTGGGTGCTTCGTTCTTCGGGCTTCAAGTTCCGGGATGAATGGGCGTCCGTCATTACAGGTTTCAACTTCTCTTCTCAACCTCTGCATTGTTTTTTTTTTTTTGTTGGTGTGTTATCTCAAAGGCATTTGTTCTAGCTTCTGAAATTTGTTTATAATACATATCTGCTGACGTTATGTAAGTAATGGGTGTGTTAGGTTCTGATGAAGGGACGTATGCGTGGGTTGCGGCTAACTATGCACTTGGCACTCTTGGAAGCGATCCCCTCGAGACAACTGGAATCATTGAACTTGGTGGAGCTTCTGCTCAGGTTTGTATTGACCTTATTTACTTTTAATCAGGCACAGTTTGTCTTCCGAGGGTGTTGCATCGATCTTATTTACTGAAATTTAGATGTTCTTTGTATATATATATATATATATATTTCTTGATTAGATATGAAGCTTTCATTGAAAATATGAAAGAATGTACATGGACAAAAGCCCTAAAATGTTGGGAAGAAATGTTGGTCGGAGATGCTTCCACAATGTTTGGATTAAAATCTTGAGACATCTTGCAATGTCTTTTAAAGGGTTCAGATTATTAATCCTTTTAATTTGGATAAGGCTCTCCTAAAATGTTGGGATGCTGATTTTTTGAGAATTGTGGCTCAGAATTGGGAGTGGGTTAAATTTGAATTTTGGAATGAATAGTTGTATGGAAGAATGAACGTTTTATGAAGTTCTTGAAATCTTCATATTGGGAGGTTTATGGAGACTTGAAAATCATGAAACAAGAGATTTTGAGTAGGCTTAAAGTTCTAGATGACCTAGAGGAGGGAGAGGTGAGTGATATTCTCAAGGAAGAACGTCCCTTGGCTAAAGGGGGGAGTATACAAAATTGGTAACGAAAGAGGTGGTGAGTTGGAGACAGAAAACCAAAGTTCATTGAGCTAAGGTAGTCATGATAGTAAGAATGTTATTGACCACTTGGATTATGATTGTGGAGAGTGTTTTCAGGAGGATGGAGAGATAATGGGGAGATTCATGCTTGTGGTTTGGAATCCGATCTGTACCCAAGATTTGTCAGCTTTGGATACTCCTTTTTTCTTTTTAAAACTCCTGTCTGTGAGTATCATTATGGATAAACTTGCGAGGAATTTTTTGTGGGAGGGGTGGAGGAAGGGAGTGGGTCTCATTTGATTAGGTGGGTGGAGTTTTTGAAACTTGTTGTTTTCGGGGGTTTAGGTATAGGAAATGGGCAATTGTTCCTTATTTTGTTTGAAAGTGCATTGGCCCTAACCATAAATATGCAGAAAACAGCAGTTATGGGAGTAAATGTGGCAGATTCAGATGTTGAAGCGGTGGCTGAAATGCTGGGATGTAAACAACTACCTCCCTTTTAGTTACTTTGGTGTTACTATTGTAGGGAAGCCCAATCATACTGCCTTTTGGATAAAGTCTATGATAAAATCAAAGGTAAACTTGCAATTTGGAGGGACTTTCCGGGGCAGCGCTTTGGGTAGCATCCCTTCTTATTTCATGTCCATTTTTAGATTGCCTGTGGCTGTGCGAAAACATTTTGAGAAAGTTTTTAGGAACTTTCTTTGTAAGGGGGCAGCTGCAAATAAAGGCACTCAGTTGGTTAGGTGGGACTAAGTAAGGGCTCCTCTTTCTCTGGGATACATGGGAGTGGAAAACCTTCACCCAAAGAATATGGCTCTTCTTTCTAAACAGCTGTGGAGTTTTGAGAAAGAAGAAAATGCTCTTTGGAGGGTGGTGATGAAAAGGAAATTTGGAGTTGATTTCCTCGAGGTTTAATTAATTAAAAACTGAATAGGGGATCTTAGTCCTTGGAAGGAGATTGCTAAGACTTTTTTTTTTTTTTTTTTTTTTTTTTTTTGGGGTAAAATGTGAGTTATAAGATGTCTACAGGGAGTGAAGTATTGTTTAGGGGATATAGATGGACTTGAATTCAAATGAAGTTATCTTCAATTTCTAGGCATCTTATTCCCAGACACATATTATTTGCAAAAATCTTATTCTCAAACATCTTAAACAAAACATCCAACCAAACGACCCCTTAATGAAGTTTGTTTTGATCTCGTATTAAAAAGGGGGTTTTGTCTGCAAGGAGGCAGTATGCTTTCAATCTTCCAGGAGTTACTGAAGTCCCTATTTATCTCTTTAAACAACTCTACTGTTTCTTTGTTTCCAAATTAATCAAAAGGTAGCTCCACTAGTGCTTTTCCTTTAAGGCAATAAAGTCCAGAAATATCAAATTTACATCTTCATGAAAAACACCAAACCATTCAGAGCTTGTTGCATAATCTGGACTGGTTCTACACCACCGAAGACTAGCAAAAAGAAGAGAGGTTTTTGGTTACTTTCTTGCTCTTACAGTTCATATACTGTGTAAGAAGATAGATATTTGGATTTTTCTTTTCAACTTTGTTGACTCTTTATGCTTTTGCTGTTTCTGCTCTTTGCCCTCTTAGTTTATGATTTGTAATGCGTGGAAATGGACTCTTTCCTAATTAATGAATGCATTTGGTTACAGATTTTGAGGGTTTATTTTCCTTTGATTTATTAGCCGGGTTTCGATTTTTTTTTTTTTTTATTATAAAACTTTAGAGAAACCAAGAGGTTTTCCTATAACGTTATAGGCCACATAAAGTTGTCTTCATAAATTTTGAATTGATCCTAAAAGATTATAGCTCTCTGAAATGTATGTATGGTGTGTATCAAGTGATCTCTGCAGCAATCATAATGATGGGTGCAGAAGTTAGACGATAGAGAATATGAAATCTAATTGAACAATGATGAATGCACAACTAACATTGTCAACCTTGCCATAAAAATGAAAGAAAAGGATTAGGAAAAAAAAAAAAGAAACGAATGATATTGAATGAAGCTTAAAGACATACAGGAAAAAGGAGATTAGAGAACAAACAGTAAGGTATAGGATTATTGTATTGATCGCTGGTTTTCTCCGTTTCAGGTTACTTTTGTTTCAAGTGAACCAATGCCTCCTGAATTCTCACGTACTGTTAAATTTGGCAATACGACTTATAGTCTTTACTCTCACAGCTTTCTACATTTAGGGCAGGTAAATCCTTCTTCTTATGTGCTATTTTCTCTCCTGAAGTTGAGTTGTACGTATAAAATTTGGAATTCATGTTACCATAAAACCCTTTTGAGTTGCAGGATATCAATTTAAATTGGAATGCTTTTATTCATTGTTTTAATCCTGTTTTTTACTTTCTCACTCCATTTAGAGTTTGTACAGTTTGTTTGTATCCTCTGAGCATTAGTTTCTTTTCATATTTTCGTTTCTTGTTCAATAATCATAAGAATAATAATAAAACCCTTCTGGTCCCTGTAATGTAATCAAATTATCTTCCACTCATTTTCTACCCTCCCGCTCTTATGAGATTTTCAGATTTCTATCCTTTTTCTTCTTTTCCTTTAATTCAACTTTCATTCTAAATTGTTTGCCTATAGCTCATTTTTCTAAGCCACCAGGGATTTTATGATTTTTATCTGCGAACAGCCAAAACTGCTGGTAGTCTTAGTTTTTAGTAAAAGGTCAGATTTGATGTAGTGTTCTGTTTTCTTTTCTTTTTTTGGTAGTAAAAATCACGTTGATGGTGTTTTTGTATGGTTGTTGATTATATCTTTCCAAAGTGCTTTAGCTGCCTGTATTTGTACTTTTATCCATCTTCCTAGAAGTGCTTTAGTCAACGAAACATAAAATCATTTGGTGGGATTATGGAGAAAATAGCTGTGTGATCATTGTGAGTTCAAAAGTTACTTGTGGTTTGAGGAGCATGGCCCACTGCCTTCTTGGCACTTTCTCATTAGTTTGCTTCTTTTGGGAAAAGGATATCCAAAATACTACTCTACGATATTCATAGGGAGCAGAAATTCCTTCAACCTTAGCCATTGTGATAGTACTTAGCCTATGTAATTGAAAAAGGACTTACAAGAGAGGACCTTGTAGCTTCTGGTGACCAAATTATCCAGTCAGTAAAGAATGCAAAATAAGCGTGCCCCAGAGTAGTAAGCCACACATCCACACATCCACTTCTTTATTTTTGAAGTTGAAGATAAGATAACCAATGGAGGAATCTAAATGGCCAAATTGACTTGCCAACTCAAAACTGGTGTGATACTGTTGCAAACTTAAAGAGCAAGGGTCATTTGTTGTATGCGAGATAGAAATGTGTAAGTTTTAGAATGTGACACATTTTCTAGATAAAAAACCACAGATTATGGCTGCTACCTCTTTTGACCTTATTTTTGTATCCTGCTTGTTGATGCATACATCATATTTGCTAGCAATGATGGAATGGTACGTTGAAGATCCCTTTTCATCCTGAACGTGAAGTGCTTTTCTTTTATTAACTTTTTAATGTAAAATCTCTGACATGTTTCTGGAGTTTCACTTCTGTGAACTTTCTTAATTTGTAATGTTTAAAACCGTTCAGAGTCGTGATTAGCCTTGTCTTGCAGAATGCTGCTCATGATTCCTTAAGAGAAGCACTTAGTAAAGGAGAGTTCAACTCAGGTAAATGTGCATGTCTATTCTTTTCTCTTAACTATCTAGATTGGAAAAAATTGGGTAGCATTCCATTCTCAGTTTGTCTGTAGAGTCATCTCTGTTTACTGTCAAGTTTGATGTCACAAACTGGATTGGTTAGTACTGTTTTAAGGATGTAGCATTATATTTGAATTGTTTTCTTATTATGTTCACAGTTGTCATGCTGTCAACTTATCGTCTATATTCATATGCATTCTTCGGGACTCCGAGGTTTACCTCTAGATTGCTTATTTTAATATTCAATATATCCCATTTCCTCACAATGTCCATATTGGCCTTGCTCGGACTTAACAACTTGTAGGATGTAGTTTAAATTGATGGTTGCTAATTTACTTTAAACTGTTCTCATGAAGTTACCTGCACACCAGACTGCTGATGGATCTTGATTCTTGAATTTCTTGTTTCATTCATCTATGATGTCTTTTATACAGAAAAAAAGACGGATTGAAAAGACCCTTGGAATGCCCGTCTGAATTCTTTCTATTTGCATCGAGTTTGACATTCACTGGGAGAGCATTCATTCAATTCGCTTATTTTTTTAGTAATCTTGAGTTTTGATTCTCATTTGTTCATGCCAGCTAAAACTCTTCAAAACGGATTGACTGTGGATCCTTGTACTCCCACTGGGTTCTCTCATACTTCGGAGTCTGAAGCACCATCTCCAAGCGTTATGGTGGTGGAAAGGAATAGGTATAATATGTCATCTTTCCATTCTAAGGGAAACTTCTCTGAGTGCAGATCTGTTGCTTTAATGCTGCTGCAAAAAGGAAAAGGTTGTACAAATCTTCATATGCTTCACTTTTTAAAACCCTTCTCATACCGATCTTTCTTTTAGAAGTGTGCATAATACTTCCTCCTTTTTCTCTTTTGTTCGCCCCTGTAGAGAAATGCACCGATATGAACTGCCGAGTAGGATCCATTTTCACACCAAAACTTAGAGGCAAATTTTTGGCGACAGAGAATTTCTTTTACACATCAAAAGTATGATTTTCTTCGCCTGTTACAATTATATTGTGTGCTTCCTCACTTTCTTCACAATGTGTATTTGTATTCTTTAGTATGTTTCTTGTTCAATGTTTATCTTTCATGTGTTATATGAACGTTTCTGTGTTTTTGTCACCAGTTCTTGGGTGTTGGATCGAGGGCTTTTCTTTCAGATCTGGTGGTGGCTGGACAGGAATTCTGTGGTGAGGACTGGGTAAAGTTGAAGAAGAGATACAAGCTGCTTGATGAAGAAGATTTGGCGCGGTATTGCTTCTCATCAGCGTATATCGTGGCTCTCCTTCATGACAGTCTTGGAATTGGATTAGAGGATAAGGGGTAGGCTGCTGATCTCTTGCTAGTTATGTAAGTAAATATATATTAGTTGGTGATTCTTAGGTTTGAGAACTGTATGAATAGCAGCATCACAGCTGCAAGTGAAGTGCAAAACATAGCAGTGGATTGGGCATTGGGAGCATTCATCTTGGTGCAAAGCACAGCTGCTGCAATAGAGTCAGAACCGAAGAAGCAATGGGATTGGATTGCAGAGATGTGCGGGTATGAGATGCCCAAAAAGCTGTCAATAATAGGGGTATCAATTATGTTGTTGTTCATAGCATGGTTGGTATCATTAAAGTGGAGGAAACCTCAGTTGAAGACGATTTACGATCTAGAGAAAGGACGGTACATAGTGACCAGAGTGAGTAAATGCTGACTGATGTCTGACCAATCTGCAATCTGCAAGTCCCAAGATGTTCAGAGATGATTGATTGTATATTATGTGTTTTTTGGTTCACATCATCTCCTCATGTGTTGTAGGCTGTGTGTCACTTTTGTAGAAGAAGCTTTCCCTTTTAGCATATAGCGGGAGGACAGGCCGCCATCCCCATTTCCTCTTCCGTTGCCTGTGCCGAGTTCGGGTGAAACGAAATTTAGGACAAGTTTTTTTTTTTTTTTTTTTTTTTTTTTTTTTTTTTTTTTTTTTT
>NW_019272067.1:731274-739771 GCF_002738345.1 Cucurbita maxima
TTTTTTTTTTTTTTTTTTTTTTTTTTTTTTTTTTTTTTTTTTGGTTTAATGTATTGCGACGGTAGTGATTTACCATATTTAGTGATTTACCATTGCAATCTAATTTAATGCAATAGTGATATTGCACAAATTTAATACAATAATGATATTGCAATAATTATGGTTTTTCTTCTCATCATTTATTAGAACATTTACATAGGGCTAAAAAGTAGTATATGGTTGGAATATTTTAAGAAATACTAACCCACTATTGGAGTCATGGAATGCAAACACTGCAATACTATTGGGGTCATAGAGGTTTTGGACAAATTGGATGTGTAGTACTTTCCTACACATGGCTCACAAACCCTAGAATATCATGTAAGGCATGATGATGATCATTATCATAGTATACACGTCCGTACTCATCATATAAAAATTTTCATCTTAAATCATGACCTCACACATCCTTTACATGTTACTCTAGGTAACATGTATGCATAAGTCTTCATGTATTCATCATTTATAACATCATTTAAGAGTTGTGTATTAGAAAACTTTTCATCATAATGCAACATAATATCTCATACATGCACATCATCTTAGCGTGAGATATCATCATATTGTCATATCATCATCCTGTCATCATGTTATTATGCATCATCATCCTAGTGTATCATAGCATCATAGTACATCATATCATCATAATACACCATAATTTCATGTCAACTCACGTTATCATAATTTGAATATCATCCATGAAAGGTTAGATGGCGGACTCTTCCAAAGAACCATACAGTCACCTAAGTTTGGGAGAACACCCCACATGTACCACCTAGGGTAAACCTATGTGGCCCCATGTTCCCTCTCAAGATGGAAACACAAGGATCATTTTCACAAGACCCATGATCATTTTCACAAGGTTTGGGCACCTAGTCGTCTTAACGCACTACCCTAATCGGTCTAGGTCTAGCTTGACAATATTGGTATCAGAGTGGAAATGGTAGTAGAGACTCTGATGACATTGTTCATACTGCTAATAACTTGGAGAGACACCTTGATCATTCTTGGATGTTGTGGAGGTTTACTAGGTTCTTAGGGGTGTCTAGGCTAGTTAAATCTCGTCTCTCATTGCCAGGACGTTTAGGATTAACTCTTAAGGCTAATCCATTCTCTGGGTGTACAAATATTTAAATTCTTCCACTCTTAACTTGATTCTCTTGCATATGCTACGTTAAGGGTTAATCCTAACAATCATATAAAGCACGGTATGCATAAGACAATATTCATCCCAAAATGTCATCCTAGGGGAGGGGAGTTTTGGTAATTTCATACATAACTTACTCCTTGTACTCCTGTTATTAATAGTAGAATGTGAACTAATGTAATAAGTACTATGTTGATCTAAAAGTTGCAATTCCAACCCACTACCATCCTATATGTCACAAGCTTCAATGACTTATTGATAGTACAACAATGAAAGTATAAAGAGTACAAGGTTTAATTTCTTTTACTTTGTAAAAGTATAAAGATAAAGATGATGTGTTACCTATGTTTGTTGAAAACATATTAGTTGACCGATCTTAACAATTTGACAGGAAGATTATGTATAATGGTTATTTGAATAGTTATTCTTCGATAAAATGTAATGACCCTAAATTTCTACTTGCTTAGAGTCGCTACCGTCATCATAACGTAATCATATTGTGCGGGAATAAGCGTTTAAAATTTATCATAAAACATAAACTTCATCTTAAAACACTGACATGGACTTGTGTGTTTGAAAACATCTTTAAAACGACACATCACAATACTAAATGAAATAAATAAACATTGAAGTTAAAAACATCCTATTCTAACCTAAGTGTAAGAAATTAAATGTAACTACCCTATACATGTGTCATGGTCTCGAATTGCGGTGCTGTCGTCAGTCGTACAAGAATGTCTTGCCTTTACTTGAAAAATGAAAGTATCACATGACTTGAGTAATTTAAGAAATACTCAGTATGCGACTCCATATCGAGGTTAAATGTTACACATACAATTTCATGAATGAAACTTATTATAACAGTCTATTTTCCTGTCGTGGTTATCCTAGCGGACAACTTGGATGTGTACTTGATTTCCCTATAACGATCCACACGAGTGAGTATGGACCCACCAGTCGATTTGCACACCTCTTGGGCCCCTTTCTGGTCGGGCGAGCATTCTTTAGTGGCTATTGATGCCAGACACCCGTTAGGAATAGCGACTGTCATGACATCATTATGATAAACATAATGATCGTTTCTCTGCCTCGTAATGTACGCGTGAGTAGGGTATCCCTTGTTGCATGAGTACACAATAATGCATGAGTTCCCAACATTTTTTCATTTTCATTATCATTCAATATAACCCGCCAGCGTCTTCTTCATATCATATCATTTTTCATATCTTTTCTCATATCTTTCATGCGTGTATCGGGTTGTATTTCATGCCAATTCGTCATTTTGCATGTCAATATATCATATCATTCATGTTGCACATATGCTATATCATAAAGGTTTTCATGCTTCCAGACATAACCATTCACATCATACACATATCACATCATATCATATCATATATCATAACAGTCATATAACATATCCTGAGCATGTGTTCGTAACATATCATATCATAAACCTATCAATTCATCAACTACAATAATACATTTAAGTATCATAACATATACATATCATTTCACAACAGTATGTATATACGGGCATATCACGAACACGTGTCATCATAAAGCACACAATAATAACCAAACAACGATAAGGACAATTACTTGGCTAGCCTAGGCCGAATCTACTATGACCCTTGGACGTTAGTTTAACACTGCTCTCTAAATTTTAATTCTTCCTAGAGTACAACCATTATAAATTAAAATTCTACTGAATTGGTTCACCTAGGTTTGCCTAAAATAATTTAGGCCTACTTCTAATAATTTAAACTTGATTCCAAAAATTTAACTCGCCAAAAGCTGGTCGTATAATTTAAACTTACTCCTAATAATTTAAACTTCACTCCAAAAAATTTAACTAGCCAAAAGGTGGTCGTACTAACCATAAACAAGAATTGAAATTAGGAGGAAAGGGTCCGAGCATATCAGACCCAAGTCGGATCAACCAATATGTTGTGATAAGGAATCAACCTAAGGGAAAACGAAATCAGCCTAAGAGAAAGGTTCTGATGTCAATGACAAGAAAATCACGACAAGGGGAATAAGATTCAGATTACCTTGTTGATCGAAGATCTCAAGGCAAAAACATTGTTTGAGATTCAAATCACTCTACAAGCAAGATCGATCATGTCTAGCTTGAATGATTCCTGTTGATTAAATATCTCAAGGCAAGAACACTTGTTTGAGATTCTAATCACTTCACAAGTAAGATTGATCATGTCGAGCTTGAATGATTGATTCTACATGTAACCTATACTAGGCATAATTGCAAAAGAATCTTACTATTAGTTAAAGGAAAGCACAAAGGCTTCTTTTACTACATTTTCCAAGTCTACTTACAAATACAACATACATGATTTTGTAGCCTCAAAATGAAAAGTATATTAATGAAATATTATAATAACTCTATATTAATGAAATACAATAACTCTAAATTACTCTCCAAAATTTATAATAATGAAACTTCATTTTCTTCAATGTGCCACATTGAAATATCTTCTCATTTTCTTCCCATCTTCATTGAAGTATATTGTATGATTGATGTCTCTGGGTTCATATCATGTTACCCTTGAGCTATCAAAAAGTGTATTCTCCGACTTGCTCTAACGGTTCAAGTGAGGGGTCTCCCTTTTATAGTGGAGGCCAAACCCCACTTCTCGAGATGTGAGACAACTTTTTTTTTTCTTTTTTATTTTTAAATTTTCTAATTATTGAGTTATTACATAAAACATGAGAGGTAAGCTTGATGAGATGAATTGAGAAAAAAAAAAAAAAACTTCAACATTGCTTCCATAATTAACAAAGGATAAAAGTTGGATGATTGAGTTTGGATACATTCTTCCAAAAGAAAACAAAGAAGATTGATACTTACCAAGTTCTAAAAGAATTAATAACAATGCCTTAAAATTAATGTTTTAGAGAATTTTCTGTATATTTTATCTTTGATGTTGTTGACTTGAATTGTTTTGATGTAGTTTTGATATACATGATAACTTTCGTGATTTGTTGAGCCATGTTTAGATTACATAGTTTTCGTGTGTTCGAGTCCTTTAATTTCGCGTATTTATTTAGGTAAATGTGTACTAAACTATATTTAAAATTTTCTTATAAAAGAGGTCCCAACCAAAATATTTGAATTCAAAATTGAAAAGAAAAAAAAAAGAAAAAAAAAAAGAAAATTGAGGCAGGGCACAGGACGTAGATAGACTTGAGGCGCATTTATGAAAATAAGGTTGAGGGCGTTGGATTGGAATGGAGGAAGTTTGGAGCGAAGAAAACTCCGCCTGTACATAGCCAATCAGGTCCACTCGCCTCCAAATTCCTTCTTTTTTTAGTTTTTTGTGGAATCTTGTACAAAACGCGGACTTACCCATCTTCCATTTTCCTTTCCATTCCGCACCTAACGCGTTTTCTCTTCCTCTTCCACCTTTGTTTTTCCTTTTCTCCTTCATTTTTTTGTCTTCTCAATTCACTCTATTCCTCTTCTTTCTCGCTTCTTTTCCTCCTCTAATTGATCCTTTCGCCTCTGTAGGGTTTCTTTCTTTTCTTGAATTGATCGCCTGAGTTGGGTTTTTGGTGATATAGGGGTTTTGAGGACAATGAGCGATCATCTTGTCCTGTATGTTGACCATTTGATTCCACCAGTTGCTCCAGTTCAACCTGTGTCCGACCCGGTTGACCCGGTTCCTTCCGCACCGCGTGAGGGTGTTTCTGACTCGGCTGCGGCTATTCCTTCGTCTTCTACTGCCACTGCGGATGATCGGACGGTGGAGCAGGATGCACCCAATGAGGAGGACCCTCTGATTCAGGCGGCGGAGTGTCGCATTTGTCAGGAAGAAGACACTCTCAATAATTTAGAAACTCCCTGCGCGTGTAGTGGTAGTCTTAAGGTCAATACTGTTTCATTTGGATTTATGAATGGTGTTTTTGCTGAATTGGAAGCTTTGGATATAGTTCTTTCATACTGTTTCATTTGGGTTTAGTAACTTTCTTCTTTTTACTGTCTTTGGGATGGGTTCAAGTCTATATTTATTGCTTTCATTTTTGTTTTTTTTGGTCAATTTTTGTGTTGCTTCCAATGTGGTTTAGTTTTCGCGGAAGCAAGCTGGAAAAAGACATACAATAACAAGTTTATCTAGTATTTTCCAAAACTGTGATGGATGAGAGTTTGCCTGAATTTTACAGTGTCTTGTTGAGAATTGACATGCTCATATCTTGAGAGGATTTACATCATTGATGTGGGGAGGACTGGAATGAAGTGCACGAAATAATTTGTTGTTTGGTGGTCATTTCTTTTATTCTTTGTTTGGTCAATTGAATATTTCTTTATAAAATTTTCCCCAATGCTTCGTTTGTGACATTTAATATCATCCCCGTCTAATAGTTTCGTGATAAGAGTAATGCTTTTGCCTAAACTCTTTTGTTTGTATAAATTTCTATGATCGATGGGACATTTTATGAGCTGTTATGTGGTGGTATGTGCTGTATCTGAGTTATAAAGTGGCTTGATAAAATTTAACACGAATTATGGTTATCATTCATGATGCATGGTAGAATTATAGTGATCCATGAACTCTATTCTTTTATCTCCAGAATGTAACTAAGTTTGGTTATGCCCTTAGAATTGACCAATATGATCTAGTATAGGAAAATTTATCGGGCTTGCTTGTTTATTAATCTTTTGCACGTGTCTGATGAATGTTTGTGTTCAGTATGCTCATAGGAAGTGCGTTCAACATTGGTGCAATGAGAAAGGGGACATAACTTGTGAGATATGTCATCAGGTATGCATGATGTTTTGATTTGATATTTCGACTATTATAGTATTATTTTATAAAAAAATTTCAAATAAGCTGCTAATATTATCTTTATACTTTAGCTTCCGTGCAAGTTTTCCTCCTAGTATATTTTTGTTGAACTCATTACTCTTTGAATTTTTAAAAAAGGCATGCTTTACACCGGTAGTCCAAAATTTTCATTATTAGTGATTAAAATGTGCATAAAAAAATGAACGCTTAAGTCGGGCACCTCGCCTCTCTATAAGGCATGCAGCTGATGGTTTTATTTTTAACTTTAAATGAGGTGTATAGCGCATGCCTCTCGATCTTTTTACTTTTGTATTTTAAAAATCTATTTTCCATGTTGGGGACTTGCAAATGAAAGGGAAAAACCATATGATTCACAATTTGCTAGGGTTGCTGTTGTAGGAGAAAACTGTAAAACTCGAGAATGAGACTTTGCTACTTTAGAAACCTCATGGATGATTGGAGACTCTTGCCCGTTTACTTCTCTTTGTACTTGTCTGATTGTCTCTACTCTCGACCAATCTCTTTGTCTATCCTCTCCGAGCCATACCTTTTGTTCGTCTTTTCCTTTGATACATTCATCTCTGAGAAAACCATAACAGTGGTCAGTGGTTTACTATAGCGCACACAATGATTTGGATCTTTTTGCAATGGGCTGGATTCCTCTGTGGATAGTTTGAATCTGACATCATAGAAGATTGTTCCAACTCCTTGAGGAGAAGATGAGCAGCATGTCAATTGGTGGATTCTTCCTTCCTCATGCTTAACCAAAAGGAATGTGGATGCTACTTCGAATATGCTGTCTGTCAGAGATGGTAGAGGTAAGGAGTGTCTACCGTGAAGATGCAGGTTCATTTGTGTTGAAGTGTGATGATGGATGAGGCATTGGCATCAAGGGAGGCATTGATGTTTCCTCAGACTTATGTCTTAAGACATATTTCTCACTGTTGGAACTTCGTTTGTTAAATGAAAAGTTGGTTCGATGTTTTAGTCTTACCAAATTTTGAGCGTGGGGCTCTCAATTCAGGACATTGGACTCTTTTTCTCCTCTGTCTGTGATTCTTTCCCCTTTATCTTTGTTATTTTAACATTGATCCTTTAGCTTATTCCATGCGAAGTCTGGACCTTTCAGGCATGGAATGTTTGTTGGGCTTTGTTTCCCATAGTGCGTTGGTTTGACTCTGAATGCTTCTCTTTGGGTTTTGGCGTGAGGATTTTTTGTATTATTCTGTAGATTTCATTATAATTGATTGGAGCTCCTTCATTTAGGTGAACTCTTTTTGTGGGCTTGGATTTTTTTTGTATGCCTTATCAATATCATGTGATTTTCATTTGCAGTTTCTTTTCTGATGATGTTTTTCTTGTTTTAATTCCTCATTGATTGATATTCCGGTACGCTTTATTCAATTGCCAGTCTTATCAACCTGGATATTCTGCACCCCTTCGTTCTGAAGAAACTGTGATTGATATGGAGTAAGTTCAACCTTTTTGTTATTTGCAATTTGCATGTGAATGGCCTTATCAATAATCATGCATCTGAACACCCACAACCGTTTTATTTTCATGTAATTTGTACACGCATTTGAAATACTGACCTGGATGTGGATATGCACAGGGGACGATGGACTATCGCTGGTAACCCGTTAGACCTTAGAGATACTCGGCTATTGGCCATTGCGGAGGCAGAACGTAATTTCTTGGAAGCTGAATATGATGATTATGCTGCTTCAAATGATAGTGGAGCTGCATTTTGCCGATCAGCTGCCCTTATTGTAAGTTTTCTCATGTTAGTTCGTAGAACTCTTGTATTTTCCATGAAACTCTGATGATTGATGAAGTATTTGATTTTACTGGCTAGCTATTAGCCCTTCTCCTTCTGCGACACGCATTGACCATAACTGATCCAGACGGTGATGACGACGACGCAGCTGCCTTTTTCTCTGTAAGCAAGATGGGAATTTGTTTTCTTAAATTTGAAAGAACAATAGTATAATCGGATGGATATTTATAATATGGATGTACCTTTGACAGATTTTCTTGCTTCGTGCTGCTGGTTTTCTTCTACCATGCTACATCATGGCTTGGGCCATCAGTATCCTGCAACGTCGTCGACAAAGACAGGTTGGTTGGTAATTATGTTCTTTGGTTGTATTTTTGAAAATTTTCTCTTAACAACTGTAGGTGTTGCAAGTCATGAATGATTTGGAAACTGAAATTCTGTCTATTTTAAAATTTAAAGAACAGGACTCTTCTGAAGCCATCTCTTAAATAAGTAGTTTAAAACAGACAAGGCTTGAAGGTTTTTGTTGAAATTATAGACAAAATTGTTCGTCTTTAAGAATGTTGTTGACACTTAGATTGAATAGAAGTGTGGTGGTTGTGAACCTTCAGGAGGCGGCAGCACTGGCTGCAACACAAGTGGCGTTTGTGCTACAACATGGACAGCATAGAGGTTTACAATTTGCAATTGCATCAGCAGGACCGCCCCTCACCCCCCACCCCCACCCCC